>NW_026038077.1:0-152772 GCF_023373825.1 Bactrocera dorsalis
ACGTTCATTCTCACGAGCTTCTCTGCCGCGCCCTATAAATTGTATAATAATTATTTAAGTACAATGTGATAAACATACATAAATTCAATAAAGCTTACAGCCGCGACTATCGGTGCCGCCACGTCCGCCACGGTTACTACTCCGATTACGTGATTTCTCACGTCTGTCAGTGTTTGCATTGGTGTCAGTCCATTCTCCGTCACCACCAGCACTTTCTTGACCGGCATTTGCAGCTTTGTTCTTTTTCTTCTTTGAAGATGTCTCAAATGCTCCCTATATATAAAGTAAAACCGTCAGTAAGTGAATATCAATAATAACACATTTAAATAATTAACAAACCACTGGAAGGGTCTCGAAGAGATATACAACAGCACGTTCTAAATCGTTATCACATTCATATAATGCGCAACATACTTCCTCTTCAGAACGTTGAGTCATTTCAATAAGTGTAGCGACTTTTTCGCGCATTTGCGGATCTTCTGATGTGTTACTATTGGTGATTTGGGCTATACGTAACTGTTCAGCAGTTGGCTGCAAAATTAATATGAAGTGAAATGTAATTATTAAAATCAATAAGTTAAAACTTCATCACTATTTTACATTTGATAATAATTAATTGTAGCTTACCTTTGGATGCGATTTTTCTTTTTCTGTCTTTGAGACATCTGTTTTTTTGGTTGATGTCTGTAAGGCAGAGTCCCCACCTCCGCCACCTCCACTGCCAGAATTTGATTTTTTTTGGTTGCGACCCCCGCCGCTATTTCGATTTTGTGTGCTCATATTTATATGTACACTGTATTTACAAGTAAGCTTTAGGAACAAAACATTAATTGGGAAGGAAAATATTTTCTATTAAATAGATTATCAATTATTTAATTAATTATCTACGACTAATCATTAATATAACTGATGCATAAAATTTTTTTGGTTTTAAAGAAAGTCAACTCCAACTAGGAAAGATAATCGATACAAAAAATAATATAATGTAAAGGATATACCAAAAGTAAGAGGGTGATATGAATTAGATTACTCAAAAGGAAAGTGATATAAAAAAAAAAATATTTGAAAATCAAAAATAAATAATTTTTTTTTTCCAATGTAATGAATTAATATTGTAAAAATTACATGTTAAACATATTTATAGAAAAAAAAATATGTTTTTAATAGTATTCTTTCAAATCAATTTAATGAACCACCGGTATCATTTCCTACATTTTAACAGACACACGCTTTCATGTTCCCACGCCGGTAACAAGTCCATTACTCTCAACATGCCACATTACAATAAATACCAAATATACTCCTAGATAATCGAGAAAAATATTCGTGTGTGCACATGCTACTTGTCATCGGTGTTCTGAGAGTTGCACTTCAACACAAAATGTTTAAATTTTCTAAATTTTACTTCACGAGACTTTCACGCCAGACACTTTTCTTTCTTTAGCTATTATCCTTTTCAAAAGGACTTAAATTTTTTTTTTTTTAACCAAATAAATAGTAATCCTAGATATAATTAATTATCGCAAACAATATATGATAATTTAAAATTATTTTACGTCGAAAATTACCTTTTAGTAAGCGTAAAACACAATAATTGCATACACAAGAAATTGATTTATAAAATTTTGCTCGACACGTTGTTGCCAGCCTACTCAATACTTAGTTAAAACACTATATTTTAATTGGGCTTTATATATAACCTTTTCTTTATAATTACCAAAAATATATAATTGATATTTCTATGAAAGAAAGTTTTAAATTACATTTGAAATCAATCAAATCAAAAATAAAGAAAATCATTTATGATGTATTGTAACAAAAATTTTATTTATAAACATAGTTGGCAATAATAATCACTTTCGGCTTTTAATTCCCCCAAATTTGCGTTCGGCTTTAATACGACTCAAGGACAATACTCGTCGTCCCGTTTACACTTCAACATTGTTCTTTCTCTAACCTATCGTTTTTAGTTTACTAATCTTTCCCTCAATATCAAATGAAGCCGGATTTAGTATGGCGTTTACACATAAGTGTAACTTAACATTGACAAAAAAAATTACAAATATAAATTCCATTTCAAATTGATCCTTAGTATTAAATAGTTTTATTGATTATTTTTCTCATATAAAATCAATTTTAACTTTTATATATGCATAGCTATAGTGAAACAATTAAGAAATCCACCACTTAACCGGTAACCCCTACACACAGCCGCCTCACAAATTCATAAGTTGAGCGAAATAGCACTTTTACAGGTACTTACTAAAGTTATGGTAGCAAAAGAGAGCACCAGCTGAAATACTTTTCGATGCGTTTTGTCCTAAAAGTAGACGACAAAGCAAATAACCCGAGTGGAAACATTCATATTGAATTAAACGAGAACAAAATGGAGTATGCAAGGGAAATTTTTTTAAGCATCATATAACGATTCCTACAATATTTTACACTTGCTACACATTATTTTTATTACTTATGAGCATATGTATACTTTCAAATGTCAATAATAATGTAATAAATATATGTATGTATATTCGAATATGCACTATGGTCCATGTGGATGAAATTCATGCGACAGGACGCCATTTCAATGGTATTGCACAAGCACACATTTCTCTTTCGCACCAATATTTCGACCATTAGTATAGGATGAATAAGCATTTCATTTGTAGCATTCACCCCCAAAAATAAAATATTGGATCTTGGTGCGAGTCACACACTAAAAACCAACTAAACTGTACATATAAACCATGCAAATATTGATCGATTTTATTCAAATTTAAAAATGTTTAACTTAACACACATTTTGTTCACTAATTTAGGTAATTTAACACCAGTATTTTACAAATAAATTGCTGAAAAACGCTAAGCAAAAACACCGTACCTGCAATTATGCCGTCTTCTTCTAAAGAAAATCTGTGTTGCCACTCTTCTTTAATATTACTGAAATGTCGGCTACAGTGACCTGTAATTAAACAAAACGCAGCACTAACAGACCAACGTAGTTAAAACGGTAACTACATAACTCGCGTATCCATACATATCTATATACTATTATATTTGTTTTAAGAACAAAATACATATATAATAAAAATAGAAGAAGCTGATTGTCAAAGCGTTGTCCAACATTTTGCTTCGTTTTATGGGAACGTACTTATACAAAATAGTTAAAATTTATCTGTCGAAGCAAAGCGAAGCGAATCAGCCATTAGAACTGTCAACGGTCAACGCATTCAAGGGCTCATTTCGCGAATATATCTCTAGTTAACTAAGTTCAGCGCAAAGCAAATAAATCTCCCAAATTGTTGAAAAAACGTTTGTTTGATATCAACTCAAAATTTAAGGCATTTATACATGTAAGTGGTTTTACGAAGAGCATTCACATTTTAAGGTAGGTAGCTTTCGTAGATTAAATTTTTACTCAATCACGTTGCCTAAAAAAATATATTGAATGGCTACACTGTTGCAAGCAGCTGATCAGTTGTCAAAATATTCTTATATTCGATTACATTAATCGCTCGTGTTTTCGTAACATTCAACTTAAGCAGGATTCAATATAACTTTATATTATTAAGAACTAAAACTAAA
Organism: Bactrocera dorsalis; assembly: GCF_023373825.1. NCBI lineage: Eukaryota > Metazoa > Arthropoda > Insecta > Diptera > Tephritidae > Bactrocera > Bactrocera dorsalis. The sequence goes on from NW_026038077.1 coordinate 3,586, forward strand.
AAGATGTCATTATCTCCATCAAGCGGCATTGGACGCTACTATAAACATTCTGCCAAAATTATCCGCTTTGTCCGATTGGGTTGCACAAATCGTCCTTTCTACCATGTTGTCGTTATGGAGGTATGTACCAGTCAAAATACGTTTTGGTTTTTATTAAAGTGACATCTTTTGTAGAGGCGAAAAAATCAACACCAGCCAGTAATAGAACAAGTTGGTACCTATGATCCAATGCCAAATCAGAAGAATGAACGTTTAGTTTCTTTTAATTTTGAACGTATCCGCTATTGGTTGGGTCGGGGGGCACACCTGTCCACACCAACAGCAGAACTATTGGGTATTGCAGGATTTTTGCCCATTCATCCACGCACTTATATGACCGCCTGGCGAAACAGGCAAAAAGTTGCCGAAGATGGAACAATTGAAGCAAAGGATCCAGTTGAAGCGTAGAAATTATTATTTATTCCTCAAGTCCAGTGAAAAAAATGCTAAAATGTATGAAAAAAATGCGTTTTAATTGATAGAAATTTACACCTTAAGATAAATTGATACAGTAAATTTCTAATTTAGTCAAAGAATGAGGTGCGCATAACAAAACCTATTAAAGACGTTGTTGTTGTTTTTGCAGCGACGGAAAACATTCCTGAAAAATTTCGGGGAATGGTGCCGAGTTGTCAGTCCTTGGTCGGCTAAAAATCCTGGTCCATTCCGGTTCCGACTACAGTGGGAACGGGCTATTAGCGATTTTGTTTAATCGCCAAAAACACTACAACAACATAACATGATGAGTAATCTTGGAACAATATATTAGGAGCAAACAAACATGTGTTTCATTTGAACTACATATGTACATCAATTGGCCCCAAATACAAAACAGTTTTATATTATGTTTTCAAGCAAAAAGCCACCAATTATTTACTGATATATTTAATTTCTTACAATAAAAATTTTGATTCAAATACAATAAAATTTTAAAACCAACGAATAGTGATGATAATCTGCGGCTGCGGCATCATAGCAGTGCAATTACTTCTTTTATTGCGTACGTATTCTTCAGACATTCAAATATTTGACTTAAAAAGCACAATACACATGGTTTTTCCGGTTTATACGTAGCTCCTGTATTCGTGAATTCTAAAAACGGTATACTAAAAATTTTATTGTTGATTTAATTTAATTAAAAGATGTGGGCTCAGAAACTCCGCGAAGCCATATATGTATAAAGAAATTTTGCCATGTGAAATATTTTTTACTAGGTCTTTGTTCTTTGTGGTTTCTGTCTTTGTTGTATATGTTATTTTTTTTTTGTTTCCTCCTCGATCTTACATGAGTTTACTTTTTTAGGATATGCACGCAATCACCTCAAGTAAAAAGTTATGCTGCAAATTGTCTCCAATAATTTAATCTTGTTTGGTGATACTATGAATAGAGTCCTTTGCTTTTGCAGCCACTTTATCAATAAATTCATCAGCAGCTGGAAAACGAAAGATATGTTTATTATTATTGATTGTTAGAAATAATATATCGTGAAATGATTATATGGAATAAGAATATGAGTGGTAGTAAGCTGTTATAAGCGTAAGCGTTGTAATAAAATTACATTGTTTTGTATTATGTCATTATTTTCGGCTTAGTTATGGCAATTTAGAAATTTTCCGATTATAGGCGTTTTGTGGGCGTGACAGTGGTCCTATTACGCCTATTTGGGAACCAGCAGCCCTTTATGCATTGGCAATGGCGAGTATGAGAGATATGTAATATCTCTAATATATGCGACATTGACATAGTTCAGCGAATGAAGAGACAGCGGCAGCGTAGAGAATATTCCAGTTTTGAGGTTTTTATTCCGTATCCGCCGGTGGAGAGGAAGACGAAGACCTCCACTCCTTTCGAAAGATCAAGTGAAGAAGGTGCGGACTCCACTTGGTATCTCGAATTGGACAATTTCGAAATATATTATAACGATTTCAAATGCACCAAATTTGGTTTAAATTGAGGGCATTGCCCACTTTTTTACGCCAAAAATAAAAATAAAAGAAAAAAATTACCTCGGTGGTGCTTCAGAAAATATGGGCGTACGACGCTGTGGTAGATGACGAAGGAACCATTCCTTTCGATAGGCAGCATACACCAAATTAAGAATGCGCACTAAAAAATACAAAACAAAATAGTGTATATTATAAAATCTCAAATATTCTAAAAAAAAAACCAGTTATTCAAAAAGGAATTGCTACAGTAATGAAAATATATCGCTCATTTGCTGCAAGACCGGCATAAGTCAAAAAAATCGATTCACCAGGAAACGCGTTTAAAGTTTTCAACTGACTACAACCTTACACAGTGACTCCAACCTTACACCTCTTCTCAAGCGGAGCATATAAGAGGTATTTATATGAATTTTTCACTCAACATGAAGTATGATATAACGAACAATTCTGCAGCATTAACTCAAAAATCACGTTTTTTGATTTATGTCGGTCTTGCAGCAAATGAGCGATGTATGCATTTGACCAGATACTACAATCAGGAAAGTATTCTCTCCGAATTTCAATTATATATCCCATACACTGACCGATATTTTCAGTCAAACTATAGGTGCTAGGGTCTACGTATTCGGTACCTTGGGGATTGAATTTAATTTAAGTGGTTTAGGAGATATGTACATATATTAAATTTATTATAGGGCGAGGCGACACACACTTTTTAAAAATTTTAGCCCAGAGGTATTTTGTGATTTCATAATTTTAAGTAAGTAAACATTAGTTATTTCATGTATCATCATTGTAAAAAATGTAACCATTACATATTGCAGCATATCAACTATTTATATTAATTAAACGCGGCCGCAAAACACAAACATTTTAACCGGTTTAGGCTTCTGCAGAAATTTTAAGTGACATTAAATTTGGTCCGCTACTATTTCAAAGATTTTAATGGTGTATAAAAACTGAATATTCTATTTGAAATCTCAAAAGTATAATATAAATATGGAACTCACCTTAAGTAACCAGTAAAAAGGTATGACCGAAGTAAGAAACCCGGAGAAGTATTCAATTAATGACAATATGGCATAAGTCACCCAGTAAATTAACCATCTAGTATCGTCTAATTTTGTACTCGACTCTATGGCATGTATGGAGATGTAAGCAGGATACGCAACGCCAATTGTATTGCACAGCAATTGTGCACCATACCCGAAAATTAAGTACAAGGCACAAAAAGCAGCAGCGCCTGAAATATTTTTGTATAAGAAATTATTAGCAACTAACACTCATTCACTATGTATCTGAAAGCATATGTAAATATGTAAATAAAATAAACCTAATTTTTTGCTTTTATTAACCAATTGTCATAGTTGTATGCTCGCGATACATTTGCAAAAGCTTTTCTTGTAACGGCTCGAACATTTTCCTTGTTGCTTGCTGACGGATAGCGACAAATTAATTTGATCAAGGGATTTCTGCGAATTGCAAAAGTATTATATTGGCACGGAATTCAGAAAGCGTCTAGTCTTCGTATAAAATATTTTCTGTACATTTTCATCTGTGAAGATGAAAGTTCAATGAGCTATATTATAAACGATCAGTTGTACTATTTCACCGCTAATTAAAATATCTTGTCTGCTTTGCCACGTAAATACATAAATTATATGTGCCTTAACAGCCGCTTGTCAGTAAAGTGTAGTGAGCTATTGAGCTGATGAATTGAAAACGCTTTTGTAAAGAGAGAGAACAAAGGTAATATTCATGATACCCAGCTAATTGTTTTGTTCATCTTATTGATAGATGACAAAGAAATTCAGTTCAGTTTAACAACCCGAAAGGAAGTTTTTTAAAAGTCAAAATGAAGATTGTTTGTCCCATTATTTTGTATTTCTATCCATCTGTGTTCTGTGCAGTTAATAGGTAAAGTTCATGTAGAAAAAAGTTGGTAAACATTTGTATATATAAACAAAATAAAAGTCTCGTGTACTATACATTATTTATATACAAACCAGTTCCAAATGTAACAACGGGCTCACTGAGAGCCTTTATATGCTTTTCACGTCTTCGATAATTTATAAAATATTCCCAAATCCACATGTTGAATATCTTAATCTTAATGTAAAGGTTAGATTCAGCTCTACATTTACTTCAATCATTTATATTTGCAAAAAAAACCTGGATTGTGTCGGAAACACCGAAAATAGCAAATTGGTAATGATGAATAGTCAGTATACTCAATAGAACATTTTTTTGCCACGAATTAATTTATTTTTAATGGGCTGATAGCCACTTATCACTGTGACGTCAGCCAATTGTAGGGTGTTACCGATTTCATATGCACTTATTGGAATAAAGATCACAGATACGAACATGTGTATGAAACATAATAAGCGAATTATAATACATCACTTTTAAATAAATCTTCTACCTTACTATATTTGCAATCTTTTAACAAGAAACAAGAGAATGGAGAAATGATCAAATTATGAGTAATTCCGTTTTAACCTGTAAAAGTCAAGTATTCGATGTAAAAGAGAAATGTGAATAAGAATGGAATAATTGGAATTCGTGACATCAAGCTCTTCATGCATGCGATAACTTCTAAACGTCTTTTTAATACATACTTTCTGTACAAACAATTATATTTAAATAGTACTATTTTTAATTATATTACTGCCTACGTTGACAATGAGGTAGCCATAACCATCGTGTCGTCAACCAAGCGACAAAAACAAATCAGCTACATTCTACTCACCCAAAAATAAATATAATCTTGGAACGTTTGTTTTCGACTCGACAATTTCAAATGCTTGTGTCCAAGGTTTGCTTCGGTCGTTGAGGGCTTCTTCAACCGATTTTCGGTATTTTTCTGCTAATTCCTGAGCCTTCTGTGCCATCTTTAATTATGAAAAATTTTGTTGTTTTCAATTTTTAATATAGTTTTCGCAGTCGCTATTTTACTGCTTCTTATCTGCCAGGGAGTACGATGCTTCCAATTTTCCAAAATCTAACTTTTCTTCTTTTTTGACGTTTTGCTTTCGCACAGTCTCTATTGACGTAAGCAAATGAAATGCCAACAGTGATGTTGAAATTATTATAATTGGTCTGCTTGAAATTAAAATGGAATAACAATTTTGGTTGAATATTTTAATATTTGAGTTTGTAATTAAAGCGAATAAGTTGATACTTTAGTAATATTGAAGAAATAATGTTTGCCCGTTATTTTAAAATAATTTGTACTTTTTAATTAGCTTACTAATAAAAGAATTTATTAATGATTTAAATTTACTTGAAACTAAACATTTTTTCTCTAAAAAAAAAAATAATTATGCCTGCAAGTACATTTCTCGATATTATATGGCACCATGAAGTGTTAAATGCCCTTTAAAGTATTATATCTTGTGTTGATTTTACATTATTTGATGATATGCCAGATGTTTATTATTTTTAGGATACGTAAAAAACGGAAAAGAAAAATTTTCTGTTAAAACATTTAATTCGGGCATGAGAGGGTTAAAACAACCAGTAACTTAAACAAATTAGACCGAAACCGAATCGTCACTGAGATGAATTGCTCCAATTAACAAAATTTGTTTTCAATATTTATTTGCAAAAATATTTCCATTATTTTTTTCTTGTAAGGTGCCGAATTTTGGCTATGATTAGTAACGATAATGGCAAGATTTATGTTCTGTGTATGAACATAGTCTAACTAATTCAAATGCTTTCTAAATTAGTTCATTGGCATCATAAATTGGAAAGTTTAAGTGGTAAAGACAATTACTTGTTTATGCTATGCTCTTTAAATGTTTTTTAGGAGTTATTGGATCCTACTTAAAGTACTCATACCTCATGTGACGAAAAGACATGTCCATCAGTTTGACAGTGGTCTTCGAAAAAAAAGTTAAATATATTTTTGCTAATATTCACACCCAAAAGTTTATAGAACACAAGCTGCTATGAAGGAGTTTCTAGAAGAAACAAAAATATTTTAACAAATCTAAATTTATGTTTTATGTACGTATTATGAGCGTGCCATATATAATTACAATTATTTACATTCACAGAACTAAACCATTGTTGCCGTTTCGAAGGGTAGAAATTATTCAACCAAGAATAATGAGGTTCTTTTTGTTGACATTCTTTATACATACATACATTGTAGAGTTGTATTCGCATAGGTTCTCATTAAACTGCAACTACATAACACACGGTCTTATGCGTAAAGGTTACTAAATATCACATATGGAACCACGGTTTTAAAATGATCGAGGAGTATTTTCATTACATTATTTTGTATCTCTAAAAAAAAATTAAAAAAAGAAAAATTAAGAATTACAGTTTCTCTAAATAAATTTTTTTACCTTCATACATTCATTTTTAACTTCGAAAGTGTTGCACATATAGGAAAACGGTATAGAAACAGATTAGAGAAACTGTAATTCTTAATTTTTCTAAATTTGTTTCATCAAAATCGGACAAGTGGTTCGCGAGTTATGTTAAACTACGTTTTTGGCAAAATGTTACAACTAAGCGAAAAAACATCAAGATAAGGAAAAAATTTAAAAGGTCATAAAAAAACTGACACATACGAACGCCAAACCCTTTGAGGGTTTTACTTTACACACCTAGTACCATCACCCTGACTTGGAATTTCTCTTCTCCCAGAAAATAATCCCAAAAATGTTCCACAGTGTAATGAGTGATAAAGGAAGTCCATGTCCGAATGCAGTCTATGGAGAAAGGATTTCGTACCAATCGAGAACATACATAAGTGTCCCTTGTATTGCTACTTTAAGTTGCAACAATCTATGTGACAAGATCTCTAATAGTTAACTATATGTTTAGGATAATTGTAATTTAAATACATATGTAATAAACACACACTCATTTATGATTTCAAATTAAATATAGAGTGCTTTAAAAATCGCTGGCTCGAAACCGGTTTTAGATCCATAATCTCTTAGGCAAAGTTGTTCAGAATGATCCGTAGAACATTTCCCGGAAACGTGATTTTTGTGTTTTTTTTTATCGTGTAAATCAAGCCGCTCTAATACACACACATATATAAAACAGAGATATTTATTGATCACTTGACATAAATTTACAGTGCTAATTTTTATATAATACCAACTCAGTTCAAATTATAGACATCTCTCTTGTTTTGATTCCTTTCGTCTTTATAATAAGGCAAAATATGTTTAATTATTGCTGCAACAGGGTATTCAAGAAATAAAGCAAAAACAAAGGCAACGGCTTGTGTCAATACAAACGCAACTACAATCTGGCAAATCTGTAACAAATATTTTAAAATTGTTTTAACTTCATAATCGATATAATACGATTACCAAATAAAAGCGATTTATATAAATTGGTTGTCTATAGTAACCGCCAATTACACGTAGAACGACCAAGTGCCAAAGAAACGCTTGATATGATAATTTGGATAAAATCCGGAGAACTGGAAGACGGCAAAACTCGTATACGATCCCTAAAAAATCATTATACATTAATGAAAGGAAATAAGATTGTACCTATGTATCTGTGCGACCCACATCCAAACTTCAAGCACATGCCTAGTATTGCCGTGCTGCATAGTAGAGCCCACACATTCCGATAAAAACTTGCAAATAAGGCTGTCCAAATGGATGGCTCTTCAATTTTCAAGGACATAATAAATGCGGCAACAAAAATCAAACCAAAACCTACAGGAAATATTAGCCACCAACTCAATTCATATTTTAGTAAGCCACGATATTGTTTCGAATGGTTTCGTAATTTTAAATATAATTCTGCAGAAATTACGCCAAAGAAGTAACCGCCAATATTTGTGTAGAACGGTGTATACGCTTGGTAAAAAGTTTCGGCATCTCGAAAAAACATATAACGGTAGTTCCTATTATTTAAAAATACTTCGTGAAAAATAATAAATAAGTAAACATGTAAAACTTTAAAAATACTTACTCTGGATTTGTATGGTATATTGGTTTTAGTTTCAAAAAGTAGGTTATAAATCCCGTTACCGAAAACATTAATACTATAAGAATTGAATATACAAATAGTCGTAATTTCGGAAATCTGAAAAATTGCAAAAGTAATGCATATACATATGTACATAAATTCATACATACATACATAAATGTACATATGCTGCTATGTAAATGATATTTTATTTAATTTGACAGTATTTATAATTGCCAACATAAATTATCCATCGTATTTTTAATTTTATCAAATATAGGTGCAAAACCTTTCGAACTTAAATGGTTTTAAAATTAATCTGCCAACATATATCATTTACTTACTTGTTTATAGTGATTAATACTATAAGGAATAATTCAAAAAGTTGCATATCGGCAGCAAGGTACCATGTCTGATGTGAGCACTGAGTACGGTTTAAATAAATTGCACATTTGATACATGCATATACATAATAAAATAATTGGATGTAAATTTAAGATAATATTAGTATAAGTATATACATACACTCTCTTTAAGAAGATAATTATTCACAAAAAGTAGGTTCTGCCACCACAACTCACGACAAAATACGCGCTCGGCTTCCACATAATGCCTCCAGAATGGTCCATTTTGTAGCCGCACAAGCACGGTAGAATTGAAGAGAATCAACATCATTAGAGATGGTAGAAGCCTAAGCCAAATTCCTTCCAGAATTAGAATAAACATTTTACCCAGATAAATAAACAGAATTACCTCAAATATCGATGAAAGAATATTTTAAAATATATAACAACGCAATCCATAAGGCTAGTATTGTTGGTAACAAATTTTCTTTCGTTGAAATTTACATAAAGTAGAAAGCCGCTCATTACAAAAAAAATTTGAATTATTGCTGCTCCATTTTCCAAAATGGCTGTTTCAGGACGATAAAAAAACGTTTCATAAAATTGCGGATTATCCACTTGCACAGCCATGAAAAGTATCAAAGAATGTACGAATAACACCAAAAATACTCCAATTACACGTAGGCCATCGAAAAACCGGAGATCTTCTGCTGTTTGGCTGCGACTTTTTGAGGTATCACAAATATGATAAAAGTTGCGACATATTGAATATGAAACCCATAGTTGGTGTTCTGAAATGTTCATAACGATATCTGGTTAAATGTGAAAGAAAAGATGTGCTAAGAATGTATTTGAGTTTTATATGATATATAAGTAGTTCCGGAAACCAGAAGGCACAAAATACAAATTACCACGTCTTAAATAAAGAGCATATCCACTTTACAAGTCAAAAAGAGACTGCAAAACTTTTGCAACTGCATTGCAAACTACATTGATACCACCCATTTTGGCGTGAATAATCCGAATAAGACAATTCTGCCATATCGCTTTTCTATATTTCTATACATACTTATGTATGTCAAAACGTGAGAGTACTTGTTAAACTTTTTCAAAAATGCAATTCACACACTGACCGGCTTATTTTTCGTAAGGTTTTTAGGTTTTTTAGAAAAACGAGTTAGGGGTAGCATCCACCCGATTTTATCTATTTTAACGAAGAAGTAATGGCCTCAAGAAAAGTGCCGTGAACGAGGGCAAGACGAACTGTCACCGCATTCGCGACTTGGCTCGTCTATCTTGGAACAAGCTAATAACCAATATTAGCCTTGGAATCCAACGCAGAATCACTCTTGCCATCAGGTACAACTTTGGACAGAGTAGGCAATTGAAAAGTAAAATATTCTCTCGGTGAATAAAGCCCAAACTAGGCAGTCGGGATCGGGTTCCCAAATAGGGAAGTCGGTCCCTCCTTTTTCCGCTCTCTTTGTATTACTTAGATAGAAATTATTACCTGAACATTGAAGTGGAATTTTATAAAATTCGTTGTTTTGTTTACTCAAAATTTCCGACTTCTTTAAACGATAGTCATACATAGTAGAAAAGATCGAGATCAAAGCAATGATAACAAAAATTGTATAAACAGTAACATCTAAGTTGTCTGAAATTATAAATCACAAGTTTTTACATTTTGTTGGTACTATGATCCAAAGGGTATAATTACCATGTTCCAAGTACATATTCGCTACTTCGCAATATTCGATGCTCGTACGCAATTTTAATCCAAAGTTGTGGTGAAAATCGTAATTAAGGCAACTATTAACCATCTTGTCATATCGAATACGATTGTCAGTTTCTCGTTTATGAACATTAAAATAATAGTTAACTAACTAAAATTTATTTTGATATTGTGTGTTTGTATACAATGGAAGAAATATTTCAACTAACCTCAGTATCGCGAATGGCTCCATTTCTCACTAATTCATGTTGAGGAAATGTTACAGCAGCATGTAATAATCGTTTACAGCGTTCTAAACAGATCCCAAAAAATAGTCGGTCATGACTGAAATAATGCCTTCTGTCTGCGGAGAAACTTGCGATTTGGTTCCACAGGCTTGACGTTTCGTTTTCTACGATTTCTGCATAAACAACACAATAAGTTGTCCTAATATTGGAAGTGACAGTGGCAGATTCGAGGCATCGATCATAATCATCAAATTGATAAAGTGGAGGCATCTGTCTGTAAACACTCACTAAACAATTAAATACCACACACATGGATATACATATATGGTATGTATTTACATATGTATGTTTAGTTTAGAATTAAATTTAAGAAAGCTTACGGTTGAATTGGCCTATCACAACAAAGAATTTGGCCGTTAGGAAAATATTCACAATAACGAGTAAATTAAAGTAATTCATCCTTACAATAGCTTTTGGCAAGCATGTACAAAATATTGCAAGCTTCCGATTCGAATACTTGCAAAACTTGAAATGGAACTATATTTAATGTCTTTGATAAGTATAGATTTTGTATGTGTCACGCCTCAACAGTTCCAATAAAGTGTGACGTTCAATTTTAGATCAATATTGCATGTGAAGATTCACTTTCGTCCGTAAGCACGAACGATTTGAACTTTACCCTCCTTTGTTGCCCTAAAATTGGCATGGAACGATCTTAATTTTGCAGTTTCTTAAATCTTCAATTCTATTGGAAATTAATCATAATAGTAATACATGTGAATATTGTTGATCGTGGCTTTGGGCTTATGACATTTTTAAGAAAAATGCACATGCAAACATATCTATGATTGTAATAGACATCTGAAGATACTTTTCAGTTGAAGTATTGATAAAGACCTTGACACGGACAAATAAAGAAAATTAGAGAAATAAATTTTTCTGTCGTTATCGGTCAGCTTTCATGAACAATAGAAAATTTACATTTTTATTTAAATTAAATGTTTCTCTTAATTATTATAAAAATTCTTTCTTCGAGCTGATTAAAGTTTTTTGATGCAGACAAAAACAGTCTATCTCTTTCTAAATAAGAAATTTAGTCAGTCCAATATGATACCGGAAATGTGTTTTTGCATATTGTTAAGATGCTGTGTCTTAAGTGCGTTTTTCATCCAAAACAATTTTGGTTTTTAAGTGCAATTCACTATCTATTAACTGCAAATCAATCAGTATTTCCATTTTGGGCAAAACATAGCCCACTACGTAAATACTGCATAGTTTGCTGATCTCGATGTTATTACAACACTTCTTTTTAACTTAAAAAAAGAATTTCTGGGCGTATTCATTATTAAAGTTACTGCTTTAAAATTTATAAAATAAAAAGTATCGAAGTGCAGATCTGCATAATCAATAGATAAGTAGAACACTTACTTTTATATGGAATATACCCCATATTACATATTTGAATCGTACACAGTAGTGTAATGATAACGGTATGATCCTTACAGATCAGTTTTCACAGACCATATCTATTTGCACATTTGTAATAATCATTGTCGGGTTTGGGCATATTATACGCATATGTCAAATTAGGTTAGGTTACATGACTGATTCTCGGGACAGAGGTTTTGAAGGATCATAATTGGGCAGCCTTTAGATAGTTAAATTTCACATTTCAAATCTCAAAGAATTAAGGAAGCATATCATGCTACATTTCTTGCGCCCTCTGGGTGTCACTGGGTTAAAGTTTGTAGAGTTTTTATTTTGTATTTCCTGTGTATAATTGCAACCGTGCGTACGAACAGAAAATGAAAGAAATCGAGAAAGTTAAAAATTAACACGACATCACGACATCATTTAACACTTGGTCGTCTAAGAATCGGTACGTTTCAATCTTATTGTGCGGTGTGTGCTTAAAATTTAGGGTATAATAAAGTAAAACCTTTAGAATAAGAAATATACGGAAATAATACATTCCTTATAAAATATTTATTGTGAAAATGTGTGTTAGAATTATAAGGTTGTGAATAAAGTGTAATAATTTGGTTTGCATGACATGAAGGAAACTAATATTGAGAAATTGAGGCCGCCCTCGCTGCAGCTACATTGTCTGCGATATGCCAGCAAGTCAATTGCAGTAGTATTGTGTCGGTCGGTCGGCAGCGCATTCGCGTTGGCGTATATGCCGACAGAAGCGGAGTGTGGGCTAACACAAATACAAATGCAAACATGAAAATGGTAGACTAATAAAACATGTGAAATGGACAGACGGAGTAGCAAAAAATTGACTTTAACTATTGTGAGATCTTAGACACTATATTTTTGATTCACAAATTTTTGACAAGATGGCGATATTTTGAAAAATGATCAGTGGTTTGCAGGAATGAAGATTGGGCATTTCATAAAGTAATGGCAACACTGATGTTTCGTACGTGGAAGTTTTGTCGGCTTTGGATGTGTGGTGTATGTATGTCGCGGTGTTTTTGACTCAGTTTCCGTCTGCGTCAACGCTGGCGTTAAGTGTCAACGATGCTGTGGAAAACACGTTTTTCCTTTTATATTTTGTGTTCCAAAATGCATTGACAGTCAAGAAAAATAAGAATTTCACTTCGTGGGTGCGATAGATAATTAACTTGACAAATACCCGTACCATACCAGTTGTATATATGTAGTTCATTTCATTAAGAATTTAAAAATATGCCACGCGTAATATTTGTTAGGATAAGAGGCACTGATAATGTGAGCCTAAATAATTTATGTACCTACAATGTGGCTTACTATGATAAAATATTGATAACCTTTTGAATTCATAGGCTTTAGGACTTGGTGCCGCGAAGGACAATTGTTGCTGTGTCCATTTTAAATCGTAATATGCATTTATTATTTATACGTATATGATTAGATGGAATAAATTTCTAATGAAAATGTATCAGAAAAAATCACGCCCACATTTACGCAACAAAAATAAATTACACTTAAACTAAAACTTAATTGTATAATTAACTATTAGTTTATCCATTAGATTACTGCATTAGCGTTAAGGTTTCTCAACCTAGAACATGTAAAGACTAAAAATTGAAATGAATTTGATAAAACCAAATCGTTTGATTTATTTTCAGTAGAGGACAACCCAAGTTAACAAACTGGATTTTTCAGCAGAAGCAGTTAAATAGGCCGGATTTTTGGAATTTACAGTACAGTAAGTTTGTGAACATTATTTTAAGTTCAAACAAAAACTAAACTTGTAAACAAATTACTAGAATAGCCAGCCGCTATTAATGCTGAAAGTATATAAGAATGTAGTTTCAATGTAGTTTGGCTCATATGTGTATTTCCTTTCATGGCTTTGAATGCATGGGTATCTTGGCAGATAATGGAGACCGATTCCTTTGGGATTAGATAACTGTTATAACAACAACAGATTCCTTCGATAATTTTAGTAGATTATACATCAATAGTTTATACTCCTTAATAATTTCAAAATATACGTCACAATTAGGTTCTATAGAGTTAGAAACTTAAAATATGGGCGGTTTATCTAGAAAGAACTCATATCCATTTACTTTAATTTTAAAGGTAATTTATTTGAAACACTATACAAAAAAGTAACGTAATTTGTATACACATACATAATGAGTGCTTGGGCTTGAAGTATTTTTTTAGGATTTAAATATTTCATATACGTTATATGTTATATACAATTTCTCACAATCTACTTGTAATCTATACTACACAATTTAATTGAAACTAAAGAAATTAGTGATAAGGTTAAAATATGAAAGTTATAAGAACGATTGAGCAGCACGAAAAAGTGAAATATTGCGTGCATAAAGAATGTGGGGGAAAAGAAAAACACTACACGCGCTATCACTGACTGGCTTGCGCTATGCTTTACCTCTCACAGTTGCTGCCATGATCGTTTCGATCAGAAGTTTCCAAATTCGTTAAACTGTGTTGAATAGCGCTGACACGTCGACAAAATGTGTTTTCGGTGCTGCTAGCGCCAAATTGCTGATAGTGTTGGTTATGGTGGATGCGTTGTATACAAAATTAGGAGAGCTGTCTTTCGAAGCCATTGTATTTTCTACACGACGAACTTTTATGTATTTCAATTGAGTAGACGTACGATGGCTTCACACACACCTCAAAACTTCAACTTGATGAATTCAGTAGTTTTTAATAATAAATCCCTTAGCTGATGGTAAAACCAAAGAGCTTAGAAAAGTGAAAACCACGCTAAGTTAGAGTTAAGTAGCTTCAGTATTATATTAATTACATTATTGAGCGCAGTTAGTGGTAGCGTTCGTAAGAGTCCACTGAAGTAGTAAACTGTTAAAGAAAGTTAAAGAGTCCATCATCGCGATCCATGTTATCTTTAAATAACCATACAAACACATGTGTATACTCCACGAGTATGTTATACCGGATTTGTTAATTCGATGCGGCGGGGAACAGCGCTGCTATTTCAGCTAAACGAAAGCTCGGCAAGTGTCGTTACGACGATGACGACGGTAGATCCTATCCGGTTTTTCATTATTTCTCCACTGCATTCTTTTGACACATTTTCGTACCAACTTGAAAGTACAACAACTATGACTTAATTTTATTTAACCACTGTTAGTTGCTCAACTGCTACTCTATAGTTGTATCTCTCGCCAACAAATGCCTGTATTGTATGATTTGTCGACAGAAGAATGTAGACTAGGCGAGTTGATGGCGTTTGGCTTTCGGTATTTAAAATACAGGTAATGAGTGAGAAAAAGCGATATAAATAAAAAGCACTTAATTCAAGAAATCTAAGAATGACAATGGCCCTATCTGCAGTTTGTTGGTTGGTTAGTTGATATTGAATTGTGTGGAAGGTTGTTGCTTGATAATGGTTTAGTTCAAGCATTTGGTTATATCTGAAACGGAGAACACCCACTGCCGCACATACATATTTGCTGGTTCCGTTGTTGGTAAAAGTTAGTCAGGCACCATTTTCATTTTATTTGACCATTGTGGAGAACTTCACATTTTAACACCTTTGCTAGATGAAAGGTTATCGTTTAATTCAATACAATTTGTATTTGGTCTCTCTTTATGCTGATGATCGTTATGAATCCCGGTATTAGCAATTCAGAAAATGTGAAAATTATTTTCCTTTATGTCTATAATTATATGATGATTGTTGGGTTTCGGCATATGTATATATGTATATTTTGTCTATCAGTTATCTGAAAAGGTCTCATCAGTTAGAAAGTCAGGCCCCTCAATGCAGTGGATGCGGAAATGCTCAGTAGTTACGAATAAATAAATATAAAGTGCTTATACTCTTTTCTCTAAAAACCAAAGTACTCAACATTTAAATGGTTTTCGCAGCCTGAGAAAATTTTAGTTTTTACTAGGATTTTAGAAACTAACGAAAGCATAAGAAGTTGAAGTTTTACGCTTACAAATAATGGACTGATAAGATTAGATATCAAAAGGAGTATAACCAGATAACAAATACTTTTTGCGTTCAAATGCTAACGTTAGGGCTGGTTTAAGCCTATAGAATCAAATTATAATTTAGGAATGTTACTTTGAGCGATGAAATGTGGCAAGACCGTATGCCATGTTTTTTATACATATGACAGTAATAATTGCATGCTTTCATAAATAAATTTTTATTAGAAATACAAATGAAGAACAAATTCAATTGATATCTGAAAACATAAATTTTTTATAGTGGTACTGTAACGACTTGGAACGAAAAAGGACTCTTCTCTTTTTTAAGTAATGCAAGCAGCAGTGATGGAGGAATCAAACGGTATGTATTAAATCAAAAACTTTAACATGAAATATGTTTAATTTTTGCTATTATTAAATATATTAATTTTTTTACAGTAGAGACCGTTGAACAAACAATCACCAACAACCAACAAGAACATGCCCAGCTCGAGCAGCCATCATCGCCCACTTCTGTCGCTACGCCGACAAGCACCAACAGCGGTAATACCAGCAATGCAACACCAACATTTAGTTATGATGACCTGTTTCCGGCATTGCCAGCGAATACCGCCGCACCACTTAGTAGTAACGCCGCTCCACCATGTGTTCGAGTGACCACCACACAAAAAACTCAGGTAAGCATCAAGGCAGTAAGACTAGCAATAAAATAAAAATAAAATTTCTCAAGCATTAATGTGTTTATACATTCTTTTAAATGATAGGTGTTGCATGTTACTGGCGAAGAGCGAAAAACTACTGAATCGGATAAATTCGGTGAAGGGGAATCAAGACGAATTTGTCAGCAAATTTCAAAGGATACCGGAGCTCAAATTGAGATTGCTGGTGGCAAGAATCAATCTCTAACCTTCCTAATTAAGGGCAAGCAAAGTGAAATCTTAGATGCTCGTCGTCGCATTCTAATGCATTTCTCTACGCAAGCTAGCAAACTGGTGTCGATACCTAAAGAGCATCATCGTGTCATTCTGGGTAAGCGTGGTGAACGTTTGCGTGAATTAGAGCGTGTAACCGCAACGCGTATAAATATTCCCTCTCAAACGGATGAGAGTGATAATATCACAATTTCGGGCACTAAAGAAGGTATCGAAAAGGCCGAACAAGAAATCCGCCAATTGTCGGCTGAACAATATAAGAAATGCTCAGATCGTACTTCCGTACCAAAAGTATATCATCCGTTTATTGTGGGTCCTAACAATGAAAACCTTACCAAGTTGATGGAAGAGACTGGCGCGAAAATCAATGTGCCACCACAATCGGTGCAAAAGGATGAGATTGTGATTTCGGGCGAGAAGGATGCAGTAGCTAATGCTAAAGCAAAAGTGGAAGCCATTTACAAAGAAATGGAAAAGAAATGCTCCACTGTTAGCGTTGAAGTTGCTAAGTCACAACATCGTTACGTTATCGGTCCAAAAGGCTCAACGTTGGCGGATATTCTTCGCATCACTGGAGTTTCAGTTGAAATGCCACCGACGGATTCCCCATTGGAGACCATAACATTACGTGGACCGCAGGTGGCTTTAGGTAACGCGTTGACCGTTGTTTACCAAAAGGCCAATTCGGTGAAATCGGTTGAAATCGAAGCGCCTAATTGGACACACAAGTATGTTATCGGTCGCAAAGGTGCCAATATGCGTCAATTGGAAGAGGAATGCCCCAATGTGAATGTCTTCTGTCTAGACGACAAAATCAAACTAGAGGGTGATCCAGAACGTGTTGATCAGGCAACAACATATATTAACGACATTGTGCGCAATTACTTAGACCACTATACGTATGTGGTGATGACCGTAAACCCATCCTACTACAAGCATATCATTGGCAAAGCTGGCGCAAATGTAAATCGTTTAAAGGACGAACTGAAAGTGAACATAAATATTGAGGAAGATCAGAATAACATACGTATAGAGGGTCCCAAAGACGGCGTTCAACAGGCTCAGCTTGAATTACAAGAAAAAATCGATAAACTGGAAAATGAAAAGTCAAAGGATGTTATCATCGATCGCCGTTTGCATCGTTCGATAATTGGTGCCAAGGGTGAGAAAATACGGGAGCTGAAGGATCGTTATCGTCAAGTCACTATTACCATACCAAGTCCTCAAGAAAATACAGACATTGTTAAGCTACGTGGTCCTAAAGAGGATGTCGACAAGTGCCACAAAGATTTGCTGAAACTCGTTAAGGAAATTCAGGAATCTTCTCACATCATTGAAGTACCCATCTTTAAACAGTTCCATAAATTTGTTATCGGCAAAGGCGGCGCTAATATTAAGAAAATACGTGACGAAACTCAGACGAAAATCGATTTGCCAGCGGAGGGAGACACGAATGAAGTGATTGTTATCACAGGAAAGAAAGAAAATGTTCTCGAAGCCAAGGAACGAATTCAAAAGATCCAAAATGAGCTGTCCGACATCGTTACTGAAGAAGTTCAGATTGCGCCCAAATTCTATAATTCTATTATTGGAACAGGCGGTAAATTGATTTCAGCTATAATGGAAGAATGTGGCGGTGTTTCCATCAAGTTCCCCACCAGCGACTCTAAAAGTGACAAGGTATGTTTCAGTTGTAAGGCATACATACGCACATTTCTTTTGATTTATTAACTTCTTGTATACTTTTGTGTTTTAAACAAAAAGGTAACAATTCGCGGCCCCAAAGACGATGTGGAAAAAGCCAAAGCCCAATTGCTTGAACTTGCCAACGAACGTCAACTAGCTTCATTCACTGCTGAAGTGCGTGCCAAGCAGCAGCATCATAAATTTTTAATTGGTAAAAATGGCGCTTCCATCCGCAAAATTCGTGATGCCACCGGTGCACGCATTATTTTCCCTTCCAATGAAGATGAAGACAAGGAGGTCATAATAATCATCGGCAAAGAGGATAGTGTGAATGCCGCCAAAGAGCAATTGGAAGCCATTATTAAAGATATTGATCAAGTTACTGAAGGAGAAATATCTGTCGATCCCAAGTACCATAAACATTTTGTTGCAAAACGTGGAGAAATCTTACATCGCATAGCCGAAGAGAATGGTGGTGTTATGATTTCATTTCCACGACCTGGAATCGATTCTGACAAGGTTACATTAAAGGGTCCCAAGGATTGTATTGAGGCAGCGAAACAGCGCATTGCCGAAATAGTTTCAGACTTAGAGGCGCAGGTCACCATTGAGGTAGTCATTCCACAGCGACTACATCGCACTATAATGGGTGCGCGTGGCTTCAAAGTACAACAAGTGACCTCTGAACATGATGTACAAATTAAATTCCCCGATCGCGATGCAACTAATCCCGTTGAAGGCTTGATAAATGGCACTAACAGTAATGACGAAGGCGGTGATGAAAATGTCGAACCTATACGCGAATGTGATATTATTCGCATAACCGGTCGCATCGAAAAATGTGAAGCAGCTAAGCAAGCTCTGATTGATTTAATACCAATCGTCAAGGAGCTCGAGGTGCCCTACGATCTACATCGCACAATCATCGGTCCCAAAGGTGCCAATGTTCGTCAATTTATGTCCACATACGATGTGCACATAGAATTGCCGCCTAGCGAAACAAAGTCTGATCTGATAAAACTCAGCGGCACTCCGGCGCACGTAGAAGAAGCCAAGCTAGCTTTAGACAAAATGATTGAGGAATACGAAGCAGACCGTGCGGATCGTGAGCTTCGTTCATACGAGTTGAAAATCGATGTTGATACCCAGTATCATTCGAAATTGATTGGCCGACGTGGTGCTGTCATCAATAAGTTGCGTGCTGATCACGATGTTCAAATTTCGCTGCCAAAACGTACTGATCCTGATCCACGGATTATTACAATTACTGGCTACAAAGCCAACACCGAGGCCGCGCGCGATGCCATAATGGAAATTGTCGGTGACTTACAGGATTTGTATCGTGAGGTCATCGAAGTGGATGCGCGCATACATTCGCACATTATTGGCCATCGTGGTCGCACGATTCGCAAGATTATTGAAGATAATAAGGTAATTTTATTATTTTAATTGCTTCATTCCTCGTTCTTTCTTTTTAGAGTCCCTATTAGCTTCGTTGTTGAATTTCAATATTTTCAATATTTTAATTTTTGTTTCTCACATCATATTTTGGATTTGCAGGTTGACATCAAGTTCGCCTCTTCTGATGAAGCTCAAACTAATCCCAATGGTGTAACAATTATTGGCAAAGAAGAAGACGTCGAAAATGCTAAGGAAATTATACTCAATATGGCTGAAGACTACACAAATGAATACTTGGACAATTTACCACCATCACCACAACCTCAGACTGTGGCGGCATTCTTACCTGGTGGAAATGAGAATGGTTTTGTTATTAAAAATGCACCGTGGGAAAAATCTAACGACAAGCAAGGCAAGAGCTCTGCTCCCAATACTCAGTCGCAGGAAGATTTTCCAGATTTCGCAGCTGGAGGCCCCATACCCTTAGCTACTCCCTTAACATCAGCATGGGGGCCGAAAAACTAAATGAAAAAGTAAAATCCAAACCGAAACTATATATAAAAATAAGTATATAAAAAACCAACAAAAAAACAGTAAAATTGCCAACGCATTAAAACAAACTAAAAACATGAAAACAACAAAACATAAGCAAACGGTAAAGTCTTAAACTTAAAAAAGTTAGAACATGTTGGAACACGTACACACAAATGCTCGCATATATAAATATATATGTATGTGTGAGTGTTAAATCAAAGGTTGTCCATAGCGTTTTTGTTCTAAAATCAAATATGTGTTATAATTTTACATATTCTTTCTAGCATCTCTAGAAATGAAATACTAAAGTAGGAAACTACATCCCACATAAAAGACAGCAACGAAAACAAATTGTATCAATGAGAATGTTCAATATGTTTGATACTTGTAACTACAATATTTGCAGATTAAAACCCATTTAATGTGTGATGTATACAACAAGTTGTTAGTGCAGGTATGGGTACAACATATAACTATCCAGAAAAAGGTGATGTTTGAAAGTACTTGATTTGTATGTTTTCATAATCGGTTAATTTTGTTTCGTATTCAATAGTTTATACAGTGACCGTGTATCGTAATTAATACATATGAGAATATTTGGTCGTATATATTTTATCATTGTATAAATAATTTATTGCTTTTATCGGTCTATTGAAAGCACCTAATGAAAAGGGCATTTTGAACTGCAAACATACAAACGCGAGTATATAGCATTACTATATACACGAGTACGAAATTTAATATAATTTTGTTTTTGCTAAGTGGGTTGACCTCTGTTTTTGCCAATCGCCTTCTTAATGTACGTTTTCCATCCAATTACACCAGCATGCCTGTCAACCGTTGTTTGTGTGTTTACAAAAAATTACGTTAAACTGAAATCCCAAAACAAAGTGAATTTTCAATTATTTTTTCAGACACATTTGTGTGTTCTTGTGTGCATTTATGCACGCGTGAAATATATATATGTTAAGCTAAAACTTATGTATGTTCGGATATATGCATTAATCTTCGTTTTTTTTTACTTCTAATGACTTTAAAACAATTTAAATTCTATTAAATCATATGAAATTTGTACTCTTGCGAAATCGAAGATTATAACATGCTGCTAACTGACTTTTGGGTGACATGTTTTATATGTAGCAAAATATCTACATCTAATTAACAATTCAACGAGAGCATACAGTTATTTAGATGATGTACGTATGTACACGCAAAAATAATTATTTTAATGAAGGAATAAAAACGCAAATGGTTTTGGTATTTCCCAACGTTCCTTGTATTTGTTTTTGAAATGAACATAAAAAGTTACTCGTAAGAACTTATACGACAGCATAAATAAGGTAAATGGCAATTTTCTTTCAATTTAAAGTCTTATATTTTTTTGAGCGATCCAAAATTATGTTTTGTCATGTCTGAAGCATTACCATAATTAAATATTAATCATTTATATAGATAAACGTGAATATATTTTCTTGTATAGTAATGCAATTATATACTCCTTTGAAAATGCAGCCATTAATTTAATGCCTATGAAATGCTGTTGGGGTCTCTTTTGCAATATCAAATGAAAATCACTTTTTTTCTAAATCTTTTCAGTAGTCCGTACATTTTTTTTGCCCTTTTTATGTACTTCTTTTTTATAAGTCGAAACACTTTATGTTGTCATTTATAAACATGTGTTTAACAAAAACAAATACCTCTTAAAAATATCTCCATAAAAAGTACATGAAAAATATGAAACTGCAAACTTTATCCTGTGCAATTTAAAGTCTTCATTTTTCGGCTTATAGTTTTACAATTTTTGCGATTTATTATAATTATGATTTTTTCTAACGCAATTTACACAATTATATAAATAATGTTAGTTTTTTTTTGCAAAACTTAGTTAAGGAGCAACAACGATTTTTTAATTGCTTTGCAAATACTAAACATATATTACATACGTTGAACTCCTTAATATATATAAATACAATTTATATTATTAATTGAATATAAACAAAAATGGAAAAGTTAGTTAAAATAAACAAAAAAACTATAAAACTAATTTTTATTTGTGTTTTATTTTTAGTTTCATATTTTCACCAATATATGTTTGTAATTTTTTATTTACAGCTGCTATATTGGAACTTTTGATTTCAATTATTCCCCAATTACTTACCATGCACAGTTAATTGTTATGATTAGAAAATAAGATTTAACGGTAAAACCTGACGTATTTTTTATATGTACATTTAACATGCAATACTAATCAGTTATTTTGCAAATTACATTAAATTAAGTAACTATACTAAAATAAAATATATAAACAAACAAATCTATGTACATATATTTAAAATCCACTCATGTGCATATTATACATACGATTTGTAAATATATACATCCATATAAATATATATTTTCCTATATATCAGACAAAACTGAATATAAATAGATAATAACAATTAAGTAAGATAATAACATCACTAACAGTTGCAAATGCGTATACAGCGATTAGATTTAGAAGTATTGTATAACCAAGCAAAAGATAGTAAAGTTGAATTTTGAGATTTCCTCTTCCTTTGTGTTAATGATTTTTAAGGAGGAATATCTCATAATCTTATGTTAGATATGACTGTGGTGTTTGAAACACTGAAATATTTTGAGTCAACAAGAACAGAGGCAGTAAATGTCACTACTAATTATAACGGCATAAAATCTTATGTTTATATATACACCATTAATAGAAATACAAACTTATATGAATTCAATACTTGGGATCTATACAAATAGATGAGTGCTAATCGGTTGCAGAAAAATATTATTTAGCCAAATTTTTTATGAAAAACAATATATGTATGTCATAATAATTATTCTATGTATGTTATTTAAGATTTTTTTAAATCTAACTGATAATATTTTACTCTAATCGATTAGACTCAAAAAGTTTACTAATAAAAATGAAACAAAAAGACACAACAGCAACATGCATAATAAAATAGTTTTAAACGTTCATTTACGTTGTAAGAGGAATTAAAAATTCTGAAATTTTTTATATAAACCAAAAAATTTAAGAGTATATACATATTTATAATAAATTCTAATTCGTAAAAATAGATATTATAACAGTAAGTTCACCGTGTTTCAATTTATATTATAGGCTTATAGTTTTACTTACTTATTCGAAGTTTAACATTTTCGTTTTTGAGTCCCTATTATGTTATATATGTATATATATATGCTCATAATACTTTTTTAAATTAACCGTTTGACTTTAGTTAACAAACATAACTTGACTTTTCCTGAGCAGTATAGAAAAGCATACAACATTTTTTCTCGTCCTCTGTATTAACTTGATTTATTTTAGGTTGAAGACACCCTGTTCAATTTTAACAGAGAAGAATTCGCCGTGTTTTTAAATTTGCCTAAGAGCCAGCTGTTTAATTTATTCGTTCAACTGAACTATAACAACGAGTGGACACAAAGCGATTAGTTTTATTCGTTGATATCTGAAAAATAGTTAATTTTTATCAAGAGTAATTTGTTCAACTTCGAAGAAAATCTGGAAATAAAAATAAGTATTACTGTTAAGTAGTTTCTTTAATAGAAATCTTCGCAGAGATATTATATGCAAAGTCCAAATAACATTCGCGAACAGAACGAAACATCGTAGTACTTGCCAATAGTCACAACGAAGATGGAAGATCGTAAGTGAATTTCTCATTGTAAAATATGAATATGTTTGACTATAAGTTGTAACAACTGCTATATAATACTATTATTAATGTATGATAATATATCGGATTTATTCTTAAAAAATGCTCAATATTGCATATACATGTGCTTAAGGCAGTGAGTCACCTAGATGTGGACCGGTCAAATCAATACGGTAAAAATATATGATATGTTTTACCGACATGTCCGACCAGTATTCTAAGACAAAGCTGGATTTTCTATCTACATTAATGTTTAAATATCAGAAAAACTGATAGCATTTAACAATATAGAATATCTACAACGACGTGGCATATACATATACGAGTATATATATTTCTGTCACATTGTTTTCAACTACTATCAGTAATAGCGAAAAGGCATAGTAAAAGTTATTACTTATTATAGCAGAGTATATTTGGAATTAAGAGTTTGTCAGATTTGTTTATTGTGAGCGTCGTCATCAAAATAAATAATAACATTTCTCGACGTTTTAAAACCAGCGACGTGTGAACATACAATCAATGCTTTCTATGCATTTGTGCATAGTCGAATGTGATATTTTACCTTCAAAATGTCATATCCATGTTCACTAAATATTTATCCGACTTATTTTATGTGAAAAATGTCAGATTCACCTATGAATTTTCAAAATCATTCTATGGCAAGCCCTCAAAAATTTTTTATAGGAAATTATTTACTTTTGTACCTATTTGGGTATTAAGCAAAACCTGTTTATTATTCAATATCAGTTTAGGAAAGCCTACTGATATCAATGATGTGAAAATTTGCGTAACATAATCTAATTGGAGTTTTAATATTTATTGGGGTAAAGGTATGGTTCCATTTTCAATATAAATCCGGCTATACA
This sequence comes from Bactrocera dorsalis, assembly GCF_023373825.1. Lineage (NCBI taxonomy): Eukaryota > Metazoa > Arthropoda > Insecta > Diptera > Tephritidae > Bactrocera > Bactrocera dorsalis. Next base: position 28,376 of record NW_026038077.1, read on the forward strand.
ATTCGAGTTGTTCTATTGCAAAAACATTGTACAATAATACTTTATACTTATATACGGTTGATGTAGCAATTAAAGATCTATACCAGTGTACCAGTGTGAGGCATGAAAAATGAGGCGATTTTCGTGAATTTTTTTTAAGAGAAAGTACGCGATTGAATATTTCTTTGAACGTAATAAGGTATATTTTCAGCTATATTTTAAGATTTTTTTTTACAAAAATGTTGAAAAATAACGGAGTTATGGGCTGTCTTCGGAGGTGCCAAAAAAAGTGCCCCAACTGCTGGAATGATTCCGGCCGAATGAGTAGCTGAAACAAAAAACTTTGAAAAGTTTATTAAATTTAAAGATATTTCCTATACAATGAACTACGATCTTTGAAAAATATCAAAAATTAACAAAATGGCGTAATTTTGAAAAACAAAAAACAGTTTTTTTTTTAGGAAAAAAATGCTTGCTTTCTTATTGCGAAATTGACAATTTTCAATCAATCAAAAAGATCGTAGTTCATTGTATAGTAAATGTATTCAAAAATACTCAGTTTTAATTTGAAGTTGATCGGTCAATTTCTGGTTGAGTTATGATGCCAGCAATTTTGAAAAATGTTGTTTCGAGAAAAACGGGTTTGAAGTTTCACTTACATATACATATGTATATGTTTGCACCTTCGAGCGGTCGCTCTTTAGAACGCTGCCGTCCGAAAACTATTCAAGATACGACCTTTCCGATTTCACAGGATATTAACGTAAATATATTCTATCGAAAAAGCAAATAAAAATTTTTTTTTTGAAAGTATCACACTGGTATAGCCCCTTAAGTACGATTTTCTTAAGTGTGTCTTAAGAATGTGAAGACATTATCGTTCAAAATTAAGATCATATTAAAATAATTCATTAATTCATATAGCACCCTGCCGAAAAGCCCCCTCTTCCATTTCGAATGCAAATTATCAAATATTGATCAATTGAAATTACTTTTTATATTTCATGGTTTATAATGGTCTATTGGCTTACGTACGCATGTTTTGTAGGTTGCTTTTTGTTAATGATTACTATAGACACTAGTATACCAGATACTGCGTGTTGCTATAGTTTGCTGCTGTAGTTGCCCAGCTAAATGGCTGAGTCATCAGTTTGTTGTTGCCGAAGTTTGCTTATGTGGTAAACAGATTTGTTAGAGGCTGGTTCTATTCGGACGATTATAATATGAAGTTGCTGTTACGGTTTATATACCACAGTACCAGTGGCAGTAACGCTAGTCGGCAGCATTGTGAACGTTGGATGACTGAAAAGAGCTGTGGAAGTTGCTGACACAAATTTGTATTTTGCTTTGTTGAAAAGTTTGCGCTTTTCTAGTCATATTTTCGTTATTTTCTATCTGCTATAATCTTTGCTTTTATTGCAATATGTGGTTACTCAGTTAGATTTTAACCGTGAACGCCAACGGACGAACATGAGCAAAATAATTTAAAATTGAATCGTGGATTGAGTTCAAAATGCTTTGTTAACCTAAGTTTGAAGTTAAGCAAGTGCAATATTAGCTATAATCCCGAAAATTAGTATACGGCTAAAATGAAAATATAACCGTCCAAATTAATTTTGTGTATTATTTCTATATACAATTAAAATACAGCAACAGCAAACTTAAAGCTAAATAAATAAAATTTATACCATAGGTTACATATGTACATATGTATATGTATATATAGTAGCAAACAAAAAAGCTGCCACATGCTAAGACTGCTTCAATTAAAAATGTTTCTTTTTGAATAATTGAAATGTGATATTACAAATAAGCTACGATCGCTGAGAAAAGAGAAAGTGTGTTGTGTTCTGTTACCTTTTCCGCAACTTTTGTGGCTCAGTGCTTATTAATGTATATGTACACTGCATATAGCCCGACTTATTACATATTAAAAGTAATTTCACTCTGCTTTTGCCGCATGAGCTTACATTTGTCATTGTTGTTGAAAACATGACAGACTCCGAACCGGTCAGTTTGGAGTTCATCGAAGATCCGTACCTGCCCAAATTGGATAATATCACAACTCCATCACTAGATGAGCCTACCGAATTGGATGATCAATTGGTGGACTTGGCCGATTGGACAAATGAGACTGAACAGTACTTAAGGGATTTAACACTAGATCAAATTTTTTACGATGTAGATTCAGATTATACGAACACACTTGAACTTCAGGCTGTCGAAACGGAATTTATAGCAACAAAACTAGCCAATCAATTGCCTTCAACGTCAATCGCAAAACGCTTCCGATTACGATTCTTTACGAAACGTTCAATGCGTGAGGTTAAAGTGACGTTTATTGATTTCTCTAAACCATATTTAGCCAAGATTTCGAGTAGTGAGAATTATAAGAGATTCCTAAATATTGGTTCCACAATTACCAAAGGTACGCAAAAAAAATATATGATCGCCGTTTTGCTGGGAGCTAGATTATTTGAATTCTTGAAAACATGTACTATAAGTCTTTAAATTTTAATTAAAGAATATATTATTTACGAATGCATTTTAAATTCATTCTAGCAATTGTAAAAATATTGAATAAATTATTTTCTGTTATTATTTATTACATTTTAACAAATAAAAAATATTAGCAGCATTAAGTATGTATATAACATAACAGTAATCATTTCCTTCAATGCCTTCTGCAGATCATAAACATTTATTCAAAATATTTTAAGTTTTCGCAAGAATTTTTCCTCTAGATTTTTCTCTCTTTACTAAAATCAGCTCATCCGACTTGTTTCCATAAAAAATTTGTTTGCTATTACAATAGACCAGGGTAGCTACAGCTATAGCTAACGGAAAAAACGAATTGAAAACGAAAGATAAAATAGAAAACATTAAAGACGATCTGAGGTCAGGAAAAGGATGGGGAGGGTGTGGTTAAATTTTCAAAGGTTAAAAACAGCTTATTTTGATTTCCGGCAAAACTAAGAGTCCTTTAAAGGAAAGTTATATGAAAATGTTTTAGATAAAAAAAGATCTCAAACTTTTGAACATTGATTTTTCTCACATAATTTCAAAATTTGTGTGAAAAATTCAATAACCAAGTTTTTGCGTTTTTTATTTTTATTTGGTACAAAAAAATCTTTCTTTTATTAAATTTGGTAAGAACTTACCTTCTTATGTCCTAAACACACTATATTAATTTTTATTTAAACATTCTTCTTTGCTCCTTCTTTCTCTTAGTTTCGTTGCAAATAAAGATAGGAGGTACTGTATATTCCCTATATTCTTTTTCTTGTAAATTATTTTTGCTTTAATGTTTTTTTATCTTTCATTTCCGATGGGATTAAACTGACTATGAATTGCATTTTTTTTTGTCATTTTCAAAAGCTTCTTGCGTAGGTTAAAATCATTATTAAGCTTTTATATTTATTAATAAAAAGTTTTCGATTTGATTTTAATTTTTTTCACGATTGTTTATTCCATTCCATTTTGTCGCTTTGTATTTGTTATATGTCACTGTCGTCACAGGCCAGATTTGTTTTTTTTATAGCACTTTACCAAGCTAGTTCAGCGTTTACATGAATCTTAAGGGAACTTATTATGAAACTATGCTTAAAATACATAAATATTATATCTTAAAGTATAAACACATTTTAACCGATTTTCAAACTTTTGTTTTTTTGTCTCGTTTTTCCGAAAAATTCTTTGTGCAAAATCAAAGTTTGTAAGTATATAACATATAATTATGATATGCATAACATGTGCAACAAAAAGTTTAGTTATTTGAGTATTATTTGCTAAATTAATTTAATCTTCAGCTTATGATAGAGTATTCGAGGAGGTTGTCTTCCAAGGAGGTACTTATAAGACTAAATGAACTCACTTAAGAAGTCATTTAAGCTTACATAATTAGTTTAGAATTTTTTCTTTGATTTTCCTTCAATTTGGTAAACTTTGTTATTTTTGTCCAAATGGGCTATTTATTCATTCATGTAAATAAAATAATTCTAATATACATACATATACATATATTTGTAACCAACAAAGCCTTATAAATTTGTTTCTCAACAATTACACATTTTCCACAATATAGATAATACTTCAAAATTATCGGAACCGGCATCTCCAGTAGCATCTGTTGCGTCCGCTGATATTGCTGCCGAGTTTGCCGCACTCACCGCAGAAGAGCAAGAGAAGCAAAGGGCCGAATGGAGTCAAGTATATTGCCGTTATTAATGTCAAGGAGTTGATCGGAAAAACTTTCTTAGTACATTATGTAAACAGAGAAACGATATTACTTTGAAATGATTCTGATTTTTAACAAAATTGTACTAAGATTTTTTTCTTGTCCCTCAATGAGTATGTGAATATGTAACTTAGAGATTTTTTTGTAGGAACTTGCTCGCGTTGAAGAGGAAATAAATACATTGCGTACAGTGCTGGCATCGAAAACGCGACATGCTTCAGATTTGAAGCGCAAACTGGGAATCACTATGTGGAAAGAGATTACCGACGATATGAATCAAGGCCTGAAGAATGTAAAAGAAAGTTCTGTGTAAGTTTGTTTATACACTCCGCATTGCCATTTTATTGGGAACTTCATGTGTCTGTACGTACAAGCGTATCATCTCTTTACCGGATCCTTTTTTATAAAGAATGATAAAGCTACAGGCCTCCTGGTTATGTGAAGTTAAGGGATATTATTGATTACTGTTAATCCGTATTCATATTGAGATACAAAAAAAAAAAAATTGAGGATATATGTGTTATATTGTGCGTTCGCTTGAAGTTCCTAATAAAATGCAAAAATTACAAAATTTTATAATGCTACAAAGTGAATGAGAATACATACATGCATATACATATATTTTTGTAGCTTGTTCTTTTTTAATGAATTTAAAATTTTTTACCTACATTCGCGTTATGTAAAAATAAATGTTTATATTTATTCTAATTATAATATAATTTTCAACCAAAGCTTTTAAATAAATATATATTGAATTAGTCTTTCAATCAAATTAGTAAGTAACTATTTTGTATACCTGTAAATGAATTGTATAGTGTAAATTATTAAATCTGATCGAAAGATGTGTGTATATATACTCATATTGTATTTGTTGATAAATACTTATTCTGATTAAGTTTATGGATTTCTTTATTAGATACTCGTACGCCATTTTTAGATTGATTTAACATTATTATTTTTATTTATTTTATTTTTGGTTGCATTTTAAGTTTTCAAAGTGTTGAACAAAGTGTTGGCAATCTTACGAAGGCCGTGCATGATGCCCCAATGTAAGTAAAGCTTTCGATTATTTCATATTTTATCTTGTCGTTGTCGTCTTTCATGCATTGATTACATTTTATTTTTGTAAATACATATTTTTTATCATATTAGTATTAATCTTGATTTATAAAACCCATAAACTCTGAAAATGCCAATGACTTTAATAAATAAGGTGGTTAAATAAATTATTTATGAACAAGTTCAATGTCGATTGTGCTTTCACTACATAAATTCCAATTGTAATTGTTGTAAAGTAATTTTTATGTATTGAAATATGTACGAATATATTAAAAAGGTTTAATAATATTTAAATGTATGTGTATTATCTTTTCTCATATAGTTTCCAACGTACCGAATCGGTGCTCAAGTCCACATCGGAAAAGACCGCTTCAGTATTTGGTAGTATAACTAGCGGCATAACATCAAAATTTTCACAAATGAAAAACTCGGATTCGATGCGTTCGATCGAAGAGAAGGTTGGCTCAGCCTATGAGAATGTTAAAGTAAGCTATGAACACAACAATTTTTTGTGCCAACCCCATGCGGTAACTATAAACTATTTTTTATTCCTACTTATCAAATTAAAAACAAAAACACAAATTTTCTTTTCAATCAACCTGCCCTTTACTTCATACTTAGATAAGTCAAACATAAAACACCTGTGACTTAACACTTTTTCTTAAAATTATTAGTATTTCCTAGTGTTTTAATATTTCCATGCTAATTTTGAAAGCTGTGTTTTTACTCAATATGTTTAGCATTGGAAATTAATCCATTGAATGCTCTGTTTTTATTGTTTTTTTTTTTTCAGGTACACATTTTTACAAACAATAAATCAGTAGATATCCTTGATTATTCGGTTAACCTTGGGAGGATTAAAAAATTTGTATTATTTAAGCTATCGAGTTGTAGGAAAAATTATTATTACAATTTTATAAAGAAATGTTTCACGGAACGATAGAAGTTTATACTAAATCATTGAGGCGACGTGGGAGACAAAGTACAAATGTATTATATATGTATAAATGATCAGTATTCTGAGTCGATTTAGTCATGTCCGTCCGTCTGTATATGCTCGAACTATTCCCCTAAGTTTTTGAGATATCGATCTGAAATTTTGCACACGCCTTTTCCTTCGAAAAAGCTGCTCATTATTTAGAACCGTCAATATTGTACCACCACAGCATATACATATAGCTGCCATACAAATTTATCAATTGAAATTTAGTCCTTGTACGGAAAAAAGTTTTTAAATTAGCGAGACTTCATAATGAAGTTTTGTGTTTAAGGTCATATTGCGTAATTATGGTGGCAATCCAGGTGGAACCGGGTAATAAAGGATCAATCTGATAACATTCCACTATCAAAATATATACCTTTAGATTAATTATGTAATTGTAAAAATGTGCATGCTTTATTTTTAATGCTGTGTTTTATTGACTAACCAATTGCTTCTCTCTTTCGTTTCATGTTTAATCTGCGTCAACTGAATATTTATAATTGTGGCGTACCTAATGTAGACAAGAGTATCAACTTCGCGTTCGGGTTCAATTAACAGTTTCCCTGATGCCTTAAATGAAAACAATTCGTCGTCCGGCCTGAATTCGCCCACGGAGTCAATAACAAAATAAGTTTGAAATTAAATTGTGTTGCGGTTTTTAATTTTCTTCAATATATTAGCTTTTAATTTGAAAAGAAAAAACACACATACACATACAAATATATACATATACACATATTAGCAAGTGGAATATTACTTCCCAGTTTTCCTTCCTTTAGTGTGTTGCAAATTAGCACAGAAAAATTACATACCACTAATAATGTAAACACCAAGTAAGCCGAACATGATTTTTTTTTACACATATTTGACTTCAAGGCTATTTGAATTCCAAAGCGATACAAGTAATAAAATGCCAACAAATAAAAATTTAGTTATGAAGTTAACTTTCGCTAATGAATTTTGAATAACTTTATTTGCAATTTATTTATAATTTTTGATATCGGTAAAAAATGCGATGAGTTTGTTATGTTTTGAACTAAAAACTAAACATGGGATGCATGTACATTTTCTGTGAACCACTAATTGAACGATATATGTATGTTCTCGATTTTAATATATTAAAATTTATTTTTCTTGTTCATATGTTTCTTTTCTTTTCAATTTGAAATATTCTGTTTTTCTTTTAGGCTTTAACCCATTTTATCCAATGGCGTTTATAACATTTCATTTATACCTTGAATTTTTCCTTTTTACACCAAAATCATAATTCGACTAAATTTATAAATGCTTATTTGAAGTCACTGCTTGTACGTACATAATAGAGTTTTGAAGAATTATTAAACAACACAGAAGTTATGAGATGTTTTTAAGTGAACCGATCTATAGCTTTTATAGAAATATATTTCTAAAAAATTCTGTATCTCAATATTCCACTTTACATATTTACAATATTATTAAGTGTATTTTTGCTAAATAAATAAGTAAAAATTATATTTGAATGTACATGAAACGTAAAAAATTATATATACACCTATGCATACATGAACAATATTAGTTTGTGCTTTTTTCGCTAATTCAATAAAAAATTAAATAATGAATTAAATGTGGGTAACACTCCGTGCGAATGTTTTTTCTTTCAAAAGAACGAAAAATTTATTTATTTATTTTTAATATATTTTTGTTAATTATACTCGTTCAATGCGTATACATAAATTGATATATGATATTATTTCAATTTTTTGACATTTTACTTTCCTAATGCATTTTAACTTTTAAACCTTCGTTTTTCTCAGTGTACTTGCTCAGCTGTTCGCTGTGAGGCGAAACTTTTGCCCATAACCTCGTCTTGTGTTTAACTCATATGCCGAAATTTTAATCGAAGATTAAAAATATTTTGTAGAATAACTGAAACACGCGATAGTTAAAAGTTGCGATAAATATGTTCTCTTTTCTAAAGAGTCGTCCAGTTTTTTGGGCAAGTGTCACAGGAACCACGGTGGGTTTTGCGTTTTTTATTAAGTAAGCAGCCCATGTACAGGTGTTATGAAGTTCATATCTTTGTAACAAATTTATGCCACAGGGATTTAATGCAAGGAGAAAAGTTCGTAAATCCCATAAGAGCCGAGGATAAGGTAGTGATTGTGACCGGGTCCAACACAGGTATTGGAAAGGAAACGGTGCGTGAGCTGGCTAGCCGTGGTGCCACCATTTACATGGCTTGTCGTGACATGCAGAAATGCGAAGAGGTGAAATAATATTCATAGATTTTAAAATTTTGAAGTCATGTTTGTGGTAAATCTATTTAGGCCCGCGATGAAATCGTTTTAGAAACTCATAACAAACGTATCTACTGCCGAAAGTGCGATTTAGCATCGATGGACTCGGTTCGTAAATTTGTTGAAAGGTATGAATGCAATAATTTTAATGTCATTTAAAAAAAAAAACATAAATTACATTCTCATTTTGTCTATTCTTTACAGTTTTAAAAAGGAACAGGTGAAACTGGATATTCTGATTAATAACGCTGGTGTAATGCGTTGCCCGCGTTCGCTTACAAAAGATGGTTTCGAAATGCAGTTGGGTGTCAATCACATGGGTCACTTTCTCCTCACTAATCTACTGCTGGATTTATTAAAAGTATATAAGTGGAATACAGTTTAGAAGTTCAATGTCTTAATTCAGTAACACATTTTAGAAATCTGCGCCGAGCCGTATTGTTACTGTGTCTAGTTTAGCGCATACTCGCGGAGAAATCAATATAGCGGACTTAAATAGTGACAAATCCTACGACCCAGGTAGAGCTTACAATCAAAGTAAATTGGCTAACATATTATTTACACGTGAACTTGCAAAACGTTTGGAAGGTTTGTTTCTAAGAGTTTTTTGTGGCGTTTGTTTCAAATTAAAGTTCTATTGTTTTACTCATAACAGGCACTGGTGTATCGGCTAATGCGCTGCACCCTGGCGTTGTAGACACGGAGCTTTTCCGACATATGGGCTTTTTTAATAGTTTCTTTGCTAAGTATATTATTGACTTTTTTTAAATTATTTTTTTGTTACTAAGTGTAATTCAACTATTTCAGCTTATTCTTCAAACCACTATTTTGGCCTTTCATTAAGTCGGCTAAAAATGGTGCTCAAACCACCCTGTATGCTGCCTTAGATCCAGAATTAGTCAGTGTATCAGGAAAGTACTTCAGCGATTGTAATTTGAAAGACGTAGCGCCCGCTGCTCTGGATGATGCGCAGGCAAAGTGGTTATGGGCTGTAAGCGAAAAATGGACTAAGTTGAACAATTGAGTAATTAATATTTTACATTTGTGCAATAATAAAATTACGTCTGCCTCAAGAATTGTTTTATCTTTGTGTAGAAAATGGTCGGCATTGTAAGACATAAAACGTTTTAGAAACTGTCATTTCAATAACATTTTTTTGCATATACTTATTTTCCTTTATAATTTTAAGTAAGCAATATATACTTTCAGATATGTAATATGTACTAGCTTTTATCCGTACTTGCCTGTTATATTTTAAAATGCCTACATAAAATACCTATGCAATGACATATTCCATTTGGAATAAAATAATCTTATTAGAATGGTAAATATGAAAGCATGCAACTTCACCTGTTGTATCACAGGTGAATGCAACCCTGCGACCGATTTTGACGGCTGCACGCCAGCTGCGACGCTGCTGTCGTCAGTTGTTGCGCCGTCGCTGCCTTGTCATCATCGTTTTTTATTAATTCGGTAGTTAGTGTGTCTGGGGTACACTAATTACTTAGCAGAAAATAAAATCTGTTGAAACATTTCATTTGCTACACCTTTCACGAAATTGAAAAGTTAATACCGATTTAAAAAACGCCTTGATACAGTGCAAAAATAGTATGGACCACGGGTCTTGTGGTAAAAAGAAGCTACTGGAAAAAATAAATATCTATCATCGTATCGTTTTCAACATTTTGCTCTCATAAGCCACACAATTTTCAACGTAGTAGATCGTAGTTAATTTTGTCTTAAAGATATTTTGTATAAAAACTTTAAAAAGCAATAAGAAATACGAGACTTGTTGGTAATTAAGTAAACGAACTCAAAAAATTTCACACGAAGATGAAAATCGTGCCAATAAGTTTTCTAAAACTGTTTTTCATATAAAATTAAACAAAACTTCATCCAATCAAGTGCCTTAACTGGAAATAACTATACTAACTATTTAAAACAATCCGCAACTCAAAATTACAGAAAATAAGGCTTTAGTAAAAATGTAAGTACATACATACATGAACATATCGAGAAATTGCAAATAAGGAATGCTATTTGTGTGAACTTATTAATTTTTTTTACAACTTTCTGTGTTCATTGAGACGATGCTTTTCTCAATCTTTTATATTAGCTCTGATGTATATTTCAAGATTGACATTAACTTTTACGAAATTCTCTACTATTCACCCAATTCGAATTTCCATACAAACGTAGTCATTTTACCTGCTGTCTTACCCGAGTTTTGCAGTCAGGAGACACAAATTATGCATACTAAAAACCTAAAGCAATTTATGCACACACATACGCATGCATGTTTGTGTTTACACATATATGTATGTATTTATGCATGTGTCGTATTGTTTTATGCATTATAAGTTCTCTGATTTGCCTTTCTCGTGACGTCAACGTGAGCGTCGACGGCGCTAGTAGCACTGTCGCGTACGACGTTGGCTGCGACAGTGAAGACCTTATTCTCTTACTTGCGATATTCTGTTCTCTTTGCCATAATTTTTCGTCAGTAGTCACCTTTATATTATATATTATATTATTGACCCTTTGGTGATGTGTTTGCAGGTTACATTAATTGATTATATATATGCAATAAAAGCCAAGATATTAATTATTTTGATTGCGACTTTAAGTCTACTAGTCTTTGATGTCTTCATTTTAACTAATTTTGATTCTTTTTCTCGCCGCCACTGGGCCACTTTATATATTTTTTAATATTATTATAAAATTGACTCTTTTATTTCTAGAAGTGAACGGAAATTAAGACAACGGAAATTTTCGGCTAATGTACATACTTATGTACATACTATATATTTCGTTACTTTAAACACCCTAGAGAAAGTGTTTAGCAAATGGAGTACGTTTCTTTACAACACCAATAGAATGTCTAGAAATGTACAAATATCGAATTTGAGACATTTTTCGCTAAATACATGTATTATAATAAAAAAATTGTAGTTGCTCAATAAATGAATCGAATGTGAACTAGATCGCATTGTAAAATAATAATAAATAAATTCTGTAAGTCAACAAACTATATACATATGTATATGCATATACATACATACATACATACATATGTAATAATATTATGTACCAGATCATCTAATGCGCTACTAATTAGCATGTCGCAAGTTGTTAATCGTATGTACATACATACATATCGCGTATTCTCCAAGTTTTCGGCTTTCATGTTCACCTATTTCTATGTCACTCACCTGTACATATCATTTTGCGGTTCGCGAAATCTTTATATTCTCCAAAATTAACTCTGACGTCGCATGAATCACTTCCCGCCGGTTTCTTTGTATACACATGAGTCCGTGTTTGTAATGAAATAATATAACAAACATCTTAGAAAAGTAAAAGGTAAAAGCTGCAAATATTTTCGTATTATTTACTTTTGACCGTGTTTTATTCTCGTTTGCGCTGTAAATTGCTCTGCCAAAGAGTGAAAAAGAGAGTACGTTAGCAGTAGCAAATGCAGCGACTAAGACGGATGGACAAATTGATGGGGTCGAAATCATGCCAATGCAAAGAGAGAAGTGATAATACAAATACATTATATTATATACGTACATATATATGTATTTTATTCGCGCCACTAAAAACTACTATGAGTGCAAAGCTTGACGGCAAACAGCTGATTTGCCGTAATTTTGCGCAGACTCCATAATTCCGCCGGTGTTCACTGCCTGTTATTCCTTGCTTCTGCGTAAACCTGACGTTGTTCCTTATCTTTGTTTGCTAGCCAGTTAAGCGGCAGTTAGCTAGTCATGCGGTTGATTATTTTCTAAATTCGTCTCTCAAATAATTTCCGTTTAAGCTGCTGTTCTGATTTACGTATTATAGTGTGGGTACAGGGAAGTAATTAAATTAATTTAACTTCTGCCAAAAGGAAAGTAAACAAGCAAGTAAGAGAAATTCATTGAACCGATTTAGGTAATCAGTCTAAAGGCTCTAATTTGCTTCTGAAATCTAGCTGATTGTATAATTTTACCGTTATTTCCTCCCATTCTTTTCTCAAGCACATTAACAATATATACATATATACATACATAAGTATTTAATATATACAGTTATGTACAAATTTTCTACATATTAACTATAAATTTTTGTTTTTTTTTCTTTTAGATAACAGCAGCAAACAGCGGTATCAACGATAAAATTATATATAAAAGAAAATAGCAATAGTCGCAAAAAAGTAGAATAAGATTACGAAACTACAACACTGTGTACGGTTTATGCCTTATTTATTGTATGTTTTCATAACTTCAAACAAAAGCAACAAAGATAGTACCCAAATTAAAAGATAAAATACCGTTTGTTGAAAGACGGGAATTCTGTGATAAACAGTGTTTCTAAAATTGCCTTAATATAAAAAACGGAGGAACACATGATATAGAATAATTATAAAAATAAATAAATATTATCCAATCATTACAAAATAGTGCTTCCTTCGCTTGTCGTAGCAAAAATCGTGAAGTGAAAGTTATATTATTTCGTTCGCCAAAAGAAAGGAGTAATAATTAAAGCCAAAAACTAATCCAAGAAACCATAATATTAAAAAAAATAAAAATAAATTTTTTTATTTAAAAACTAATACTATAAAGTGTATCAAATTACCTGCGCTAACGACAAACACATAAGGTGTTGACAAACACGTTATCGCTTCTTCTTTAACTGCCATCATGGATTCGCAGGGTTATGAAAATGCACGTAACATGACACTGCTCTTTTTCCTTGAGCGTCTCATGGACAAGGGTGAGGCGCGTACCGTTCACGACTTATCCTGTCAGTTTGGTAACAAGGAGTTCACTAAGGAAATGCGTCAGATTGCGGGCGGTAGTCAATCGGGTAAGAGTTAATGCTTTTAAATAATGATAATAACAATAACAGTAACAAAAAAAATCCTCACTAATCATCTTGATGATATATTATGATAAATAAATCCTTAAGTGAATAGTCTAGTGAGCACGACGGATTTCACATTTCACCATTTTCATTGTGTATGTGAATTTACAAATGCGATAGTAAATGAGTAAGCCTTATAAACAGTTACGGTGTTTAGCATTGATGTTGTCTTTTATCAGGTTCAACTGACTTTGTAGAGGTCCTTGGCATTATCAGCCTTAATGTGAATATCCCGATATACAGCGAAATTGCTGCCGCTGTACACACATCAACGTCGATCAAGTTATTAAACTTCTTTTTTAGAGTACTTTTTGTTTGATTTTATTGTTGTTGTTGATCTATTGACTAGTTGCTGTACAAGTGAAACCTGATAATGTAAAAATGTCAAGGTAGTGATGTGGGAATTGAATGAGTAACAATAATTGTTATATAAAAAATAAAGCGATACATATGCAACAAAACATTACTTGAGGAAGTTATCGTTTGGTATATAATAATATGTACGTATGTATGGGAGTGCAATGTAGATGTTTGCTTTACAAATCTGTCTATAAATCCACTTAAGGCTCATATACATATGCACATGTGATGCTTATACACATTGCTCTTGAAAATTAAAAAAAAAAATAAAAAATAACACCACAAAAATAGCAACGTAGGCGACGACATTCATTCAACTAGATTGCCACATGGAATGTTGAACGCGGTTGTTGTGGTGCAATTGTTTCGTCTACCACGTTGGGACTTAGCATCGAAGTCAACAACATAAACGGAATGAAGATAATCAAGTTCGGATTTTCTCCTTGCATAGCTACATACATACATATGTATATATGTAAGTATGTATTTTATAATAAAATAAATTGATGAAAAGTTTTGATTATGTGAATTATCAAATTGTCTCGCGTACTATACATATGTATGTACATTTCTCATGCATGCAGATATTATTTACTAATTTAGATATCTTGTAGGAAGAAGCACAAAATATATTTTTAGTAAGTAACTGTTAAAATATATAATCTGAAGTATGTTCTTCAATACTAAAAGTTTTACCGAGTTTCACTGTTAATTGAAGAAAGGTAGTTTTTGTTTCCTGGAAAATATTTCTGTATGTATGTATCTAGGTACGTTTAGATATAATTTACACTGCCAACTTTCATTTTTGTTGTATAAAGAACTTTTTAGGCATGCATCATGTCCTCACATACTATAATGTGACTTACAACTTGTCATAACGCATCGTAAAATCATAAATTTTTGCACTTCTTAAAACAATTCTTATTGGATTACGTCCAAAAATGAGTTTACACAATTACAATTCTCAACGCTATGTTTTCGGTTCGTTATAACTTACTACTTTATGGGACACATACATATGTATGTATATGGCGTTTGTTTCTCAAATAAGATTTTCTGGAAACATGTTCACTTTGTTAGCAAATCTGTGTGTATTTCAATACGAATATTCAGCACAGTAGAAAAGGCAAAATGGCAGGAAAAAATCGCTAACCTATAGTGGCTGCTTAACCCACTTAATTAACGACGATTTGTCGGTAAATTAAATTTCGCACTTTAATTGTAGTTGTGGTAAGCGGTGGTAATTTTGTGAAAACCAAAATAATAGGAAAAGGCGAAATAAACAAATAATTCATTATGGATACAATTGCTGAAAGCCAGTACATATGTACATAGGAGTACATACATACAAATATACGAGACAAATACAAAATTGTTGCATGACAATGTGCTCAGTGTGAGTTGCACAAATATCTGATTCCATGTGAATCACATACTTGCACACATTGATGCACATTTGTAGTAGTTTGAGTTATGTGTCAGTAGGGAGACCCACTAAGACTCGCACCCACATCGACTCACATTGTCTGCTTCAATTTGTGCGGAGTTGTTGGCGGATGTCTAATAGCAGGGCAGTTGTGCACCGGTGAGGTGTGTGGTATTGGGTGTTGCGTTGTGTAGGTCGATGCCTGCACGCAATCGCAATTCGCAAATCGCATTGTAATGAAGTCGTTTAAGCAATCACCGTTTATTGCGAATACAACAAGCCGTTGGGCGGAATCTTTTCAACTCAGGCTTATTTATGATTTTGCTGTTAGTGCTTCTTCATGCATGGTTCATATACTTTGCGAAAATCGGGGTTTAATTACTGAAAGTATCGATTTAATTTTCTGTTATATATTTTTTTATTTTAATTTTCAATGTTGTCATAATTTAATGTAACTACGCGTGAGATACTATATATCTGATTGCATCCTAAATTTATCTCGGTGAATTTTGGGTAAAAAATATTTATTTATATCTCTGCAAGATATTGCGAGAATAAAAGTCCCACGGATTACAAGTGCAATGCATGTAAATGTATTCGAACTGCCCGTCGTGGGTGCTTTTATGTGTGAAAATAAAGGTATGTAATACAAAATGTCACATGCATAATTAAAAATAGATGCACCATCGCTATAAACTATGCATTTGAATTGTACATCCATGAACAAGTGTGTGGCTGTCTATTCATTTATTCGAGGTTATGTTGATTTCAAAAGAGAAAAAAACCTGAAATCTGAAATTGTATAAAAGTTGCGTCAATTAAATTTTACACAATCAAGGACCTTTATACCGGCTTTAGAAACCACATTGCAGACACAATTTATTACACGTAAAACTTTACGTGAAAGCAGCGTTAAAATGGCGGGGATTCAAACAAATAACTGAGTTGCTGTTTCTTTGTTTATTTATTATACTCTTGGAACATGTTGCTACAGAAATAATTGCTTCATCCACCTAAAGGTGGCTTATAACAAAGTATCTTTAATTGAATAAATTGGTGATGGTAACTTAATGAAACTTAGAAAGCTTGTTTTTCTGTTAATAATATGTAGCAATGCCAAAAAAAAATCGGGTCGGTATTAGATTTCAAAACTACTACTACTACTACTACACCTAACGATTATACGTATCACCTAATACTGGGTGAGATAGATATAGATTTACGTTTATATAAATGATCAGGTGATGAGAGAAGTTTAAATCCGGGTAACTATCTGTAACTTGAGTAAAAATTAAGATATCTTAACTTAAAATTAAGATACTAGAAATACAATTTTCCACGAATAATCTCTTTAAAGTATTCCATCTTATGACCAAAAGTTGTTCAAATACAACAAAAACTTATCAAGCCCCTAGGTACCGAATATTTGGACCCCAGTACCTATAGTTAACTTTTTACTGAAAATAATGGTAATGTGTCATATTTATAATTGAAATTCAGAGAATCCTTTTTTGATAATGGTATGTCTGTGTGCTACAAAAATGGGTTAAATGGTGTCAATACTTCCTTTTGCTCACATATACCTAATGCAACGATTTTCGAACTCCAAGGTGACTTTATGCCGCATATATCAGCCAACATGTAAGCTATCTCTGCAAAAGTGAGAGTGTGTATTACTGACAACATTGTATCTTTGTGTCTAAAATTGATAAAATTGGCCGAAAACTTGATCTATCCTCCATATAACAAACATGTAACGTCCGGTGACTTTATTTCATGGTGGTACCTTAATGAACCTCAGGGAATATTTTATTAGTAAAATATTTATTAAACGAGCGTACCCAGCGAAATTTCCTTCCATAACTCGTAATCTCTTTGTCTCGAAGTTTTTTTGTGGATTGGTTTGTAATTCGAGTTAGGAAAGTTCCACTGCATATTTAATTGCTTAGACTCCTACTCTGTGGTTGCTGGTTTGCACCTTAAGGTATTTTCCTCGCTTTGATTCAAGTTGCAAGTTCCAAGAG
This sequence comes from Bactrocera dorsalis, assembly GCF_023373825.1. Taxonomy (NCBI): domain Eukaryota; kingdom Metazoa; phylum Arthropoda; class Insecta; order Diptera; family Tephritidae; genus Bactrocera; species Bactrocera dorsalis. The sequence continues at coordinate 45,627 of NW_026038077.1, forward strand.
TAAAAAATGTTCGGTTGCACACGAACTTAGCCCTTCCTTACTTGTTCTTATTTCATTTATTTTTTTAATTTTGTAAAGAATGAAAACAAGAATGTTTTTTTATCTTGCTAGTCAAAACCATTAAGATTAGTGTGTTTAATGCATATAAGGCTTAGTTGTTGCTTATGATACTTTTGGGATTTGTTAAACCTTTAGATTTTTAGGTAAATATGTGCATATACATACGTATAAGCGTCTCTAACTGAGAATGTCTATATGAAACTATGTATTGCCCCTTACCTTTTTGTTCCCTTTAAGCCGGTCGTATGCTTGAATTTGTATTTGTACCTAAATAACTAGACATACTTGTACATATGAATGAGTCCTGCTGTATTGCCAATGGCCATCGCAGAGCTTACGAATCACCCCGTAGCATCCTACAGTTATCTATGCACTTGTGTATATCTATATTTTTATAAGTACGTGACAAAAATTCTCAATTGATTTTCAATAAAATGCTATGAAGTCATTCCAAATTCCATCTTTTCGTGCACACTAGTGTCATTCCGTTGGAAACACAAACCCATTTTCCAAATTCCTTTTGCTATATACGATTTTTGTGTTCGATTGCACATACATTATATATTGTTCCATTGGTTTCTAACTAAACCAGTTGTGCCAATAATTCGCCAACACTTTTAATCTTTAATTCAATGAGTTGGTACAATTTACATTCGATTGATGAGGGTTTGATTTCATAACAGATACTGAACTGGACAGTTGCTTCCTTAGAGTGTCATCCGAATTTTATGAGCCTAAAATGTTTACGGTATATGAATTGAATATTGTATTGAGGTGAATGGAAAGATAGTGAGTGGACAACGGGAAATAGGACTTTTTACATTTTCGTTCCCTTATTGGATATACTGTTATGGCTGTGTGCATTGTTCTAGCGATAAACCTAAACAGTGCTACCGACACCATGAAAAAATAACGAGTTACTCAAGGATCTAAAATTTAATTATTTAACGAGTTAACAGCCATGCCAATATTTTCATCAACGTTGTGACCTTGTAAGCGTATTCGGATCAGACGTAATTATTTATAACTAACTATACATATATATAAATATTTATAAATAGTAATCCTTGTCATATTCAGCTTATTTCATATTGAAACTACACAAGTTTAGTTTTGTATCTATTCAATTGTATTTCTATATTTTTACCGTTAGGGTGTGCTTTGTTTTTGTTGCCGTGAAGTTTTCAATAATTAATTATAATGAGAAGAAAATCGGTACCAGCCGAAACGGTACCTTCAAACAAAGTGCTATGTTTAGATTTGACTGCGTAGGCTCCCATTTTCCACTGACTTCAGGCGCGAAATTTGTTAGATCACGACACGCAATCCATTGTTTACACGCAGACCTCCAAGTAAGAAAATTCTGATATTAAGTAGTTCAATGGAGAATACGGTCGGGGTCAAAACGCATCAAGGTATACTTTTAGGCGTTGTGACAAAAGGCATACGATACGCCTATATACATATGTATATATTCATAAATACGTTTCATATTATGATGTTATGCATTCCTTTGTTTACAAATCATAAGTAAAAGCCAAAACGACACAACAAAAAATCAATGCTTAACTAAACTAAAATTAAGTATGTACACAAGACATCAATGGCATTTGTTTTCACATTGTGCGACATAATTACATACATACATATATGTATGTGTGTATGCCCATATAGTATATTAAAAATAACGAGGCAGTTATTTACATATGCGTTTTGTTTGCTAATTCCATTAAATATCGGCAAGAAAAGAAGAAATAGAAAATGTTCGTCGAAGCGCAAAAGTCGCGAGAATTTGTGGTGTGAGCTACGCGTTGCCGCATAGCCGCCATCTGGTGAATGCCAATCCAGCAAATGCACCGAGAAGGTCAACTATAAAAGCTTTGCAACCCTTTGCCACAACATTTCTCTAACCCACCCACTTTCAGCTATAAATTCTGTTGAACATACACACTATATATATATACATATGTACATATATGCCAGTGTGTAGTATTACTGAGGCCATAATATTATATGGGTTTAAGGTTCGGGGTTCCTAACGAAAGATGCCATTACTATCGTTTTTTTATCAATGCATATAAATATGTATGTAAGTAAAAGAGTTTTCCAAGCGGCACACATAAAAATAAGGCATTTACGCAGCAGCTCATAACTTTTCACACGCCTTATACGCATTCAGGGGAAGTTAAGAAGTAGCATTCGGATATATGCCTTCAAGGTTATTATATGGCCAAGACATGCATTTCAATGCAGCTGCTTGAAACCGATAACGAATACTGTTAAATTGTAATTATTGATTTTAAACTTTGCAGAAATGTTTTTACCTTTTAGTGTAGTCTCTGATACATATAAATCAGATGGAAAAAAATTAAGAACTGTAACTTGGGGTCTCAATTTGTCGGAGAGGATCATTTTATGATAATAATTTGTAAGTAACAGAATTGTTCACCCAATGATATGGCGAATAGGTGTGAAAATAATCAATTGTTAGTACTAGTTATTAAGAGAGCTTTATACATATATAGAATCATGCAATATATCTTCAAAAACACATTGTAACAGCAAAATTTGGTTGTCAGAGTGATGAGTTATTTTTCTTCAAGTAAATTTCTGCTACAAAAAAAAAAAAATAGCGCCAATGATGTGGGTGTGCGTATCTTTACGAAGTGAATCGCCTGTTAACAAAGTAACGACATATTAAGAGTTTTAAAATTGTCGGTGTAGCTCACACTCATAACTTCTTAAATAATGTAAAGTATTTCTATAGATATTTCTGGTGCAAAGCCAAATGCAAGCGCCTACCAGCATTGTACGAACAAGCACTCATTAAAAGTGTCCAAATAAATTAATGTAAGCTAGAAAAAAGTATTTAATTATGAGTAATTTGAACAAAATGCGGACATATACATATGTATATGTACATATGTACATATGTATGTATATTTGTGTTGTATGTATGGTTAAACGAAAATGGCCTTCTAATGTGCATATTTGGATGGTTAAGTTCGGTCGTCACTCCACGTACTTGTATATGTATGTACGTATGACAAATTCAGATGCAATGACGACTCACTACTATTTTGGTCATCACTGGCAACCCGCTTCCCTCACTTGTCACCTAAATTTGCACATGTACACCACACCACATACATATACGATCTCTAAATTATTTAGCTACCTTTTTCTGTTGTGTTATTGTTTTTCTTATCGTTTTGTTAGTTTACCTTCTTCTATCTGACTGTTACTATGTAATGCGCACGTTTAAATGAAGCCACGCTGACCCAGGCATGTATGCGTCGTTTGTTGTCAGCCGAAATGGCCAAATGTCAGTTAGCTAAATGTTTTGCGAAAGTTTCGCAAGTCTACACACTTGGACGAAGATAAGCAAGTGCAGCACGTTCAATATCATCGGCGAAAATGTTTGCGTCAAATTGCTTTGCTTAACGCGTTCATGGGTGGAGAAATTCGTGACTTCTTCGATAATTACGCTTTTGATTAGAGTATGTGGTATTTGTATGTACAAATTTACTTAGCTTGTTTGACTCTGATTAGTACTGAAGCAGAGTTTGATATATGATTGATGGTACATGGTACAGCATTCAGCGGCCCAACTTAGTACGCTTCGAAGCTGTGAGTGCATTGAATCTGAACAACCACTTCATACAACTGAACCTTCGACTTAATTTTTTAATTATTTATCAATTAATTAGCGCAATTTGAGGGGCTGGCATGGAAATCGCATTAGACACATATCCATTAGATGCAATATTTACTTGCACTACTATTTATTGGCTTCTATCTTCGAAACTTTGAAAATGTAGACCTATTTAACAATGAATATACTCGAAACTGTAATTCTATTTCCTTACACCAGATATAATATATGTACATATATACATATAATTGCCCTTTCTGTAAGTCATCACACAAATACTTTAAAAAAAAATGTAATAGTCATAATAAGTCATCAAGGCCGCAATTGGATAATCTTCACCTAAATGATTTGTAAACCACATTTAATATGCAAAAGGACAAGAATAACTAAATTTGAAAGCTTATATACAAACAATAAATAAATGTAATGTACGAGTGAAAACATCAACAAATATTCATTGGATACTGCGGCGGAGCGCCGACTCACTGTGACCGAAACTTTCGTTACAGTTTTCAAGAAACCAGTACCAGAATATGTATACCATAACCTACTGGCGCCAAACTCATAACTCAATTTAATGTTTGAAAATTCTTTGGGAAATTGAAACTCTAGCCGGGTAAGTACGTGAGCGCCAGCAAACCTCCCAAAAGGCCATTACCTGGCAAAACACCGTTGCCAATGCGGAGGATTTCATAAAAATTGAAACCTCAATAAATTTTAAGGCACAGCCGGTGGTGGGCTAAAGCTCTAGGATGGGAGCGAACATTGTGTATTCAGAGGCCGCTCTGCATTTGCTTTTGGTCGCCATAAATACTGGTGACTTTTGCCAAATGAATAAATATTTACTTTATTTTGTACATTTTCCGTATCAATACCATCTGATATGGTGGCACAGCGAACAGGTGCAACAGTTCCGCCTCTAGTATACCTTCGAATATTTACGGTTATACTAGAAGGACCTTCATACGTACAGTCAAACGTAAAACGAGCGCCAACACTGCTACACACAGCTCTATGTATAGGTAAATACATGTATTTGTGTATTAGTGCGACTGTAGTATGACTTTTACGATTTTTGTGGTTTCTATTCAAATTTAAAATTATGGCTACATTTTGAGTGATACATATTTATGTGCACAGAATATTGGAAGGCGTTTGAGTGCATATTTAGGATATTAAATATCTGTCTTTATGCGTCGATGAATATTTACAACAGCAACTGCGCCATTTGAATCATTTTGAATTTCCATTACTTCGAAATATAAAAATAAATTTTTTATTCGAGCTTTCGGTCAATTGATATTACTTACATCTATCCACATATTTACGATGTGCCTGAATTTTTATATATTGAAAGATAACTGTAGTTTTAATGCTTTTTGGTTGCATTTGAACATTTGGAATTGATATTTCCAGGGATTTTCACAACTCAGCAGAGATGAGAAACTTAAAAAGTTTCAGAATTCAAACTTTTCTTTTTGTATGAAAAACTTTCGCATTTTACGTGGTATATTCACATACATGACTTCGTTTCGAATTTTTCGAAATATTAATTAAAAATAATCAAATTCTGAAAGCATATTTGAGAAATTTATTACAAATACGCACATATTTCTACACTGAATCAAAAACATATTTACACCTTTCTTAAAGATATATACTTTTAGTATTTTACACAAATTAACCAAATGAAAGTCGAAATAAACTAATATGGATAAGAGGATATTTATGACATGATATTTGTTTTTAATTTTTTTCTCGAAATAATAAAATGTTCAAATGATTCTGCCCACAGAAACTTTGAATACCTGCTTATGGTTTGAAACATAATTTTTATGTTCATGAATTGTATTTACTTTTAAAATTTAAATAGATCTCCGTCCCAGGTTCTAAACTACCTTCTCACCAATTTTTAGCCATTCACTTTTAATTACACACAAATAATATAAAAAACAACTCGTGCACCTTTACCAAATCAATATATTAATACCGCTTGTTAACGTTGTAATGAAAATGACACGAACTTCATTCAAATCGGGAAAAAGAAGACTTTATATTAAAGTTAATGATGAGCCAGTTATGTATTTATTTATAATGATAGTTGCATTCGATTTCCATTATAAACACAAGATTTTTTTTGCCTACAGGGAGTTTCCACATAGGAATTATATTCATATAAAAATTTAACCAATCTAAAGCATTCGAGGCTTCTACCACGCCAGCTATTAAAATTTAGTCGTCAGCATAATTTGAAGCGATTGGCGCATTAAAGAGCCATCAAACAACTATAAACCCATGAGCATACTTAGATACTTGTTATGTAATACTTACTCGCACTCTCTCTGCCAGTACTTAGGCTGTGCAGCGGAATGACGTACGCGAATGGCGGCTCAGAGGCAGTTGAGCATAATTTATTTACAATTCTATTCACAGCTCATTTGCATGACAACTACGTAATTCGTACATATGTACATGCAAACATAAGTGATTTCATATTAATTCACAGATATTCCATCGTTCGCGGACTCCCTCACTGGTGGGTCGAGAAAGCGGTCGGTGGCCTGTGGGTTGTTATACTGCTAGTCTTGTTGGAGCTATGGAAGTATGGGACTGTAAGCCCATCATGCAACGTCAACCAAATTGTATTATACTATATAAGCATCAGTGCAAGTGGCAGCCGCTGTCATGTCACATTATGACTGAAAAAGTTATCGCACTTTAATGGTAGGTACATGCGGCATATTGTCAATGCAAGAGCGCAATGGCATAACGGTGTTGGTGGCCGCACAATAGTTGACGTTGCAGTGAAATCTACACTGGCAGTCAACACACTGAGTTGTGTGGAGTGTGACCTGATTTACGTAGCCCCAACCACAGTTTGAATGTACGACATTGGTTTGCCGGTCAGTTGGGCAGTTCGTTGCTGGTTTTGTGGGTCTATCACTTGTTCGGTTGGCTTGTTTTGCTTTGACTTTACTACTTGGCCGCAGTGTTACTATTCTCTAATCGATAACACAGCGTTATAGCCGTCTAAATATGAACCAATTAGACTTTAGAAAGACAAATAAAAATATGCAGGGGATGAATACTATAGTTTGAAAATAGAGTCTGCGGAATATTTCCGTTAAATGAGTATTTTCAGTCTCTTAATTTTTAAAGTTTTTTTGAATACGGAAATTTCTGTACATATTTTTGGATTCAAACTTCTAAGGAAAACAACTTTGGTGTATAAAGATTGATTGACAAATATAAAAAATTTATTGCATCCGATAATATTTCCATAAAAAAATGTGTTTCAGTGAAAATTAAACACGCATTTTTTCACCTAAATTCGAATGACTCTCGGAAGAATGTAAATAATTACAAGTTTGTTAAGGAAACGAAACGAGCATACACATTTTTATACAAATAAGTTGGGAAGAATCTACAAATTAATAACTCAATAATATAAGGTTTTGCCGTTTCCAAAAGGTAACAATTCCCCGTTACTATTGGAACATAATAACAATAATTATGACAACAAAACCAAAATCCAACTCAGCAAAAACAATCCCATCAAATTTGATAAAATTAAAGTTCAAAACGGCAATCGTGAACCCTTCTCGCAGCGAAACGTTCAACAAACTCAAAGACATGAAGCCAACAGCTGTTGTTAGTGCTGTAATTGCATTGCCTGAACAGTGTGAAATTCAAAAGCAATATTATATAAACGTTTGTACAGACTTAAGTATTCATACATTAATACATATGCACATACAAATAAGCATGCTTCACATTATATTTAATCACACCAACTTCCATGCAAACAAATGAGTTTCCCCCATAAATATCAGAGACCACATTTCACTTCACACCATTTTAGTTATAAAGTTATTGTTTTCATTATCGTTCGTCAGCAACTTTTCATTTCGTAGGCGCGTAGCTTTTGACTTTGTTGTGCGCAGAATTCTCTTTCCTTATGTGAGTTTTGCCACATTCTCTTAACTTTACCAGTTCAGCCTCTGAACTCATTGCGCTTACACCGCCTTCATGCACACATGCATGTGTGTGTATATTTGTATGATTTCATTGTATTCTATAAAGTTTGACTCGGTTTATTTTATCTTATCTTGTTATTGTTTTTAATTTGACTTTTGTTTTGCATTTGCTAAAACAATGCAATGGCTTTCCTCGATTCTCGCTCACTACAATCATACATACACATACAAACATGCAAATGCCTACTAACTACATACTATGTATATAAAGAACTACAATATTTTACTTTAGCTGTTGCCAGCTCCATAATTTGTTGGTTGTTATTGCTTGCTTCTTCTTTTCTACTGTCGCTCCACAAATATTCACTATGCGTCCAATATGGTTATTTGCTATCGGCGAAAATCTGTTGCAGCCCCATTTACTTTGCTACTGTTGTTGCAACATTTAGCAATCACACTATGAAATGAAAATGGAAAACGCCCGCAAACAACAAGTTTTTCCATTTTCTTCGATTGTAAAGTGGAGCGTGTCTTTTATATTTCCAACCATAATTTCGCCTCTTCATCGCTTTTGAAACGAACATCCGCGTTCACCAATAAGTTTGCAGATGGGAATTATGCTGACTGAATACTGTGGAGTTGAGTGAGCCAAATGGATGTAAAGTGGCGGTAAAAGTTCCATAAATTGTGCCGCCACATGGACTTTTGGCGTGATGCTTCTACAAAAGAGTTTCGCACACCTCTAGTTTTGCTCCATTGCAATATTGGTTGTCTTCGTTTCTCCGTTTGCTATCTTTGCACACAGTATACAAAGCTCTTGTCAAAAAATTTTCGTTTGAAAACAACAACACAGTTACTGGCGTTCCTAAATAAAAGCGGCAGCGGCAAATTATTGTCTAAAATTCCTCATACCAATTTATATGTATTTTATATAGCGCATACTTAAATACATAAATGTGACGGAAACATTGTGGGTTGAAAAATCCGATTTTGACAGCTTGTTAAGAAGTAATATTTGAATTTTCCTTAAATTAAAATAACAATAAGAGTTTGCATGAATTTGCATGCCGTTGAAGTGCACCATTTTATGACCAAAATTTTTCCAAATCGAACCGGAACTGTTCCAGAGGAATATGAGGATCCCAATGCCTATAGTTGACTTTTTTCCGAAAATATCGGTCAATGTGAGAAATATATAATTGAAATTTGGAGAGAATCCTTTCCTAAATTTATACCGCCTATATCGGCCAACGTGTCAGTTATCTCAATGAAATGAGAGTGTTTTACTTATGGCAGTGTATCTTTGTACCTACATAAATAACATAAATAAAATTTATTGTATTGTAGATAAAATCGATTCAGGCTGATTTAATATAATTTTCGCTTTGATTGTAATTCATTTAAAGGTTCGTCGATCAGTGAGGTTATACTTCTTTCGCTCATTTTCCAATATTGCCAACACCTGACGGTATTTAGGCGACTGTGATTCTTGCCAGATACAAAAGTATAAAGTGTTCGGCTACACCCGAACTCATCCCTTTCTTACCCTTTACATATAATTTTATTTATTTTTTGAATGTTTTTTTGTTTTATATATATACTTGTTGCATAACATAATAAAAGCAGCGAGTTTCTCTTTTAAAAATGTTTATTTAGCTTATTACAACTAATAATAGGAAGTTGTAACAATAACAATGCTGTCTTAATGTGTATTAAAACTTTTTTAGTTTTTGTGCTGGAAGTAATCCTTAAAAGTTAAAGGCACAGTTGTAACAAGCTGCCGCACCATTTGATGTTCACTGGTTCTACCCTTATGGTAATACATTGTAAAGTACACGATCACAGCGATTACGACAGCTAGTACTATGACCGAACAAATCATGCCACAAATCATATTTACTGCGGATTGACAGCAACTATATAGAAATGAAAAAAAGTAAAAATCAATCATTATATGATAAAGTGCTTAAATAAGTACTTTGTTCTTAAAATAATTCTAGTAATATGCGACTCATGTTATATACTAAGGTGGTTTCAAATATGTTCGATCCGATAACGAAAATAGTGAAAGAAAAAATGGAAAACGATTTTTTCGTGACATAACTTTTATTAACTGGATACACTTCTCACGTGAATGTTTTGCCTGATTGGCGCCAACCAGAGAAGTGAAAAACTCATAGTCGGTATACATTAAGAGAAACCCAGGAATAGGATCTGACTGACTGTACGAACCATAACGAACCAGGTTTTAAATATTCTCAGCAATATTCCGCAAAACTCTTTGATGTTCTACATATATTAACATCAATAAGGATGAGATTTCCTAGTCGTTATTAGTACTTAACCCTTCTCCAAGAAAATATTATGAAACAAAGGATTATCGATTTTTTCAATATTCAAAAAATTTTCTGAAATTCTGCTTTAGTGCTTAAGTAAAGGGTTAGGTGAATTTTCGAGTTTCTAAAAACGGGTGTTTATTTTTTTAATATAATGATGTCAGAAAAAAGTTCTTACTACTCATTATTGGTTCATCTAAAATCAAAAATCCAAAAATATTTCGTCGAAGAGAGGAAATTAAAACTTGAATTTTTAACAACCTTTAAACAAAAAAACACATTGTTTGGTAAAATTTACACCATGTATTTTCTGGAAATCGTGTCCACCGAATTAAAAAATTGCGTTTTGGGCTAAATGCGCTTAACATAATTGCGAAGCACTACAGTGACGTGGCTTGATGTGTAGAGCTTCTGAAGAGTCTATTGCAATTTTACTCAAAGCGATTTGAAACTTTGGATGCTTTATGCACAGATCCTTGTGCGTATTGAAATGTATTTACTGCTGACAATTGAAATAATTTTTAAATGTTGCCTTATACGGTCTTCTTAACTTTTCTTTGTCTTTAGTGTTTTGTTAGTATAATGCTATACATAATTTTATTCACTGTACTGTGATTTTAATAAAGCAAAACTTACCAACACAAAACTTTTGCTGGACATTTGATACAATCCCACACAACGCTACACATCTTGACGGTTTGTGTTAAAAGAAATCTCCGTTAGACTAGTAGCTGATAAATAATTTTATTAGATACCAGAATAATCTTTTCGTGGACTGGACGACGTTTAACGGTCATGTAAATATTTTCAGCTTTTATCTTTCCGTAAGTTTGGGAAATTCGTTATATCGTCGGCGAACACAAATCGCAACTGTCAGGTCTCTCGAGTGTTATTTGCTATTTCTTTATTAAAAACTCAACATGTATGTACGTGATGCAAACGAAGATAGATAACTTCACATGTGTAAACAATCGAGAAATGCATGCACTTAGCATTTGTTTTGAATTGGAATCTATACTTGCTCTACCTAAAATGATATAATGACTATCACATAAGGGTTAAGTGAGAGTTTCAATTATCGCACTTTTGTAATATGCAAACAATCAAGGCAATCGTTGGATGTGACAGATTGAGTTATCAGTGTTATTATACCAACAAAGTTTGCATTTGTATATACGAGTATATTTATTTATGTGTGCATTGAGAAAAATAAGTACTTGTTGACCATATGCATACAGGATTTGTCCGGAAAGCAATAGGACTTATTTTCTTCCGCCCCGACTATACTATACTTCGCAGAGGGCGTTCCTAGCTAACGAACGAGTGTCCGCTTAGTGTCTCCGAGCACCTGGAGAGTCAGGGGAAACATTTTCATTTAAATTCTGTGGGAAATTCGGTAAATCTGCGACAAAGACGTCGGATATATTCAAACAGGCTTTCACAGATGTTGCTTTAGCAAGATGGCACCAGGCCTTTTTGCAGCGCCAGGAGGATGTCGCTGATGAATGAGCAATTCCAAAGTGAAAACGATGTTCATTGTCTTTTCTGACATCAAAGGCATCGTCCACCATGAATTTGTTTCTTCTGGACAAACCAACAACGCCAAGTTTTACGTGGAAGTCCTCAAGAGACTCAAACGAAGACGAAACGAAGAAACGATTAGAAGTTGCACCATAACAACGCCCCGACTCACACCGCATTTCTTGTGAACATTTACCTAACCAATGTCGTCATCCCAACGCTGCCGCAGCCACCTTACAGCCCAGATGGCTCCCCTCCCCGTACTTTTTTTTGTTTCCGTGCCTGAAAAAGCCGATGAAAGCAGCATGCACCTCGACTCTCAAAACTATTGCGGAGAATATCTTCAATGTTTAGAAATCGCGCTGCATCCACGCAGAAGGGGCGTATTTTGAATGTTTTTAAATAATTGTAATGATTGGTACAATAATTTTTTTTTAAATCGACTCAATCCTATTACAGTCCGAACAACCCCTGTAATATCATTATCGATCGGCGCAAAAGTACCACATACAGAGAAGTGCTGGAGCACTCCACTTGACATCAATAATTAATGTTGTAGTGGTTGTTTTTATAGGCGCACACTTTTAGTTTATATAATGCATCAAAAGTACCCAATTTTATGGAATACGAAAAAATAAAATAAATATTATATATTATTATGTCAAATATACATATATGGGTGGTGTAATACGATAAGCGAATTTCTACTTTTCCCCACGAGATCTCTATAAATCAAATACGCCTTGATGTAACTTTGTCCTCCAGAACGGTTGTTTTACAAAATCTAAAATTAACTAAAAAAAAAAAGTACATACTTAGTACATTTTTCCAAATAATAGGTATTTTTTCTAATTTAGGTTTGAAAAAATTACTCGCTCAGCATCCGTCAATATTTCTTGTGGACGGCGACTATGTAAAGGTGAATACTTATCAGCACGCTTCGGAGGACGAAAGCGGATTTGGAGGTCGGCGTGATTACATTAAAGAGGCTAAAGACTACTTTAAAAACAAAATGCTGCAGTATGGCATCGGTGTGGAGGTCCCAGTGCGCAGCCTGTTGGGGCATCGTTCGCAAGCGTCGCCACAGGTGCGGCATATATCAGGTGCGTAATTAAATCAGGGAGTTTAGGTGTAAACGATATTTTGACGTCTATGTCTATGTCTATGTCTCTTTATGACATCAGGTCAACATATAAAGGAGTTCACCGAATTTTTGCAAAAGCATACGGACACGTTTAAAGTGGTCGACGATCATGTGATGCTTGTGGGATGTGAGGATATGACCGATTTGCCGGCACAAGAGCGTCTTCATTTGCCGCAGAGTAATATCGATACGAAAGCTACTCAGCAGATGTTGGATTTCTTTGCGCAATGTATCGAGACGAAAGGCCCTATTTTGGTGGATCAACTATTTCATTTATTGACGGCGCGCTTTCCACAAGAGCAATGGTTGCGCATGTTCAAAACGCCCAACGATCTCTCGACCTTTCTCAAGCTCTTCTCTGATTGTTTTCACATACAAGCAAATCTAGTCACGCTGCTGCAGAAGCCCAAATTGAGTGATTCCTATATACAGCAAGCGCAAGCGCGTTCGCGCGAACAATACAACTCGATGAACAACAACATTAACAACATGGCCGAGAAGAACCAGTCGCCACCACCGACACAGCCGGCGTTGAGCGCTGTACAACAACGTTTGCAATCGCCAGCATTGCGTAGCTTTGCCAATAACAATAACATAAGCGCTTCATCGCCACAAAGCCCAAATCTGAACAACTTAAGCAACAACAACAATAATTATAGCATTACATCACCGAATTTTAAGCTAAATGCGCCAGTATCTAATGTTTCCAGTCCGTCGGCTGCGTCGGTGGCAGAGAATTCGGCACAGTCACGTTCCGAACCCAACTCGGGCTTTGACAGTTTCATACAGATGACAGACGTACATCTAGACAACCTCTGTGAGCGCAATTGTCCCAGCCCAAACACTTGCTCGTCTTACGGTCAATCTGGCAACAACACTCCAGCGCCTGTCAACGGTCAAAGCAATCTGAATTTACTACAAAATGTCGCCATACCCACACAGGTGCCTACTGAGCGTCCCAACAGTCTTAACCAGACGCTAAAGCAACGTGTCAATAATTTGGTAATACGCACATTGGCCGAGAATTATGAAAAAGACAAACAATCGCTGGCTAATCAAGTGGGAAGTGCTCCCGTAGGTTACAACCCACAAAACTCTTCCGCGCATTCAAGTCCTGTGCATTCCAATAATATCAACGCCACAAATTCCAACCCCACTGCTACAGTCAACACGAATAATGCACCGCATTCTCCTAGTCACAATTACTTCGTAGGCGACACCTGGAAGATCAAGGTGCTGCAGAACACCACAGTTATTGCGAACGTAAAACATTCCATGTTTGTCACAGAAGCTATGTTGAAGTTTGCGCAGAGCAATCAGAGCATAGTCATATCTTTGGACTGTGAAGGCATCAATTTGGGGTTGAAGGGCGAAATCACACTCATCGAGATAGGTACAACTCGTGGGGAAGCTTTCATCTTCGATGTGCGCACATGCCCTGAAATCATCAGCGACGGTGGCCTGAAGACATTGTTAGAGCATGAAAATGTCATCAAAGTCATACATGATTGCCGCAATAATGCTGCGAATTTATACCAGCAATTTGGTATACTCTTACGCAATGTCTTCGACACGCAGGTAAGAAAATGTCCTAGTAAAATTATCCGCCGCCATAAGAAGAGAAGTTTGTTACTTGAATTTCGCTTATATTTTTATAGGCAGCGTATGCTACTGTGCAGTACCAAGAGACAGGCAAACAGGTATACAAGGCGAAATACATCTCATTGAACACACTATGCGAGCAGTACAATGCGCCTATCAATCCAATCAAGGAACAACTCAAGCAGATTTACCGTCGCGATCAAAAGTACTGGTCTAAGCGACCACTATCACGTGATATGCTGCTTTATGCGGCCGGCGATGTGTTGGTTTTAATAAACGATCAGCTCTATGGCAACTTAGCAAGGTAGGCATCATGCATTCACATTGATTGTTGGTATTCTAATACATAATGCTTTCATTTTATAGACAAATAAAACCGGAGAATCGACAGCTATTCTCTGAGCTCTGCACCGAACAAATACTAATACAAATCAAACCCAATGAGGTGAAAATACGGAAGAAACAACGTAAAGTAACCACCGAGGTCGCTGATCTCAAACAGAAACTGGAGCAGTCTAACAAAAGTATAGTGCTGTCGAATCGTGAAATTCGCTTATTACGGTAAGCTTGTGGAACACTAGACGTATGCAGTGAAATTTATTTATTTCTATAATATTTATGTATAATATGCAGCTACATGGACTTGACTGAGGAGGAAAAAGACCGTCTAAAGCGTAACAACAATAAAGTCGCAAAGAAATTCGAGAAAATGGAATCGGCAGGCAATCAAACTAGGTAGACTATCTGAATGATCCTGAATTTTAAATCAAAAGAAAATAATGTTTTTAATGTTTATTTTTTCAGAGATCAAAGTGATTCAGAGGATGAGCAAGAACCCATTGAAAATGATAACTTCCCAAGCCTCGACTCAGTGCCATCAGATAACTCATTAACGGGTACATTTTCACCACGCTTCAACTCTGAGCCACCCAGCTTGGCTGAGTCAATGCAAATGATGGATGAAATTTTGTCCGATCAGTCCATGGATCGTGTGGTGAAATTGGATAAACTAGAAGCGATATTGTCAGCTGTTACTCAAATGCCAAATGATCAAGTGAGTGCTAGGGATATGAAGACTCGACAGAGTTGTCCTGACTTTTCTGTGGCATGTTAACTCAGACTGAATCGAATTTGCATGCAAAGAAGGAATAGATTGTTATGTTAATATCTAATTTATATTTTCGAAATTTCCTCTTCTTCCAAAAAGAAATAATGACTATAAAAAAGAGATAAAAAAATAAAGACAATTCAGCAAGTTTCAGCTGTCACTCACTCCTTAATTTTTATCAAATTACCACCCTCAAATTGGCTTTAATTTTATCGTTGTCTATTACAGATTATAACTTCCAATGCGATACAGGATCAATTGGGCTCCAGCATATCAGCCACAGACAGCGTGCAAATTATAAGGGAAAAAGTCAAAAAGTGAGTATTATTTTGAACTGCATTTCACTGGCTTATGTAACAAATATTGTTTTGCTAATTTTAGTGCTAAAAACTGCAGTTGCAATTGTGAACGTAGCACTACACCAACAATGCGCATAAGTAACAATGAAAAGAAGACTGTGAAATTGGTCGACGCTGCATCTCAAACTCTTAGCACTGGCGACATCGTCATAACAAAGATATTCTTCCAAGATGAACAAGGAAAACCCAAGGAGAAAGTGTTGACCTCATCCCCAAAACGTATCGCGGCATCACCGATTACCCAGTCAACAGCGACGGCCACAGCATCAACGTGAACTAAGGACTTCGCAGAATAATGAGCTCAGCTTTGTTTTACTTAAATCATTTAGCAAATGTAAAAATGGCAGCTATGTAAACTAAGTAGTAAAACTATTTTGGGCAATATCTAAATAAACATATCAAAATTAAAGCAGTCATTTCAACGACATGAAAATATACCCAACCCACTTGCAATATATACATACACATACATATGTACACATTAAAGTTTTGTACTAATTGCTAAGCGTAAATTGTTAGAAACACTCATCTTCTACTTGTGTGTACGTATTTATATTTTATTATATATTTTATTAGAATTTGTATTATCTTATCAATATTATATTTTTCCTTTTTTTAATTTAAAGCGTAAAATGCGCAAAAGTTTATTTAACACATTTATTACTTTAAGTTTGTTAAATTTCCAAACGGCAAACCATTGGTATATAAGTAGGTATTCACCTCAATTAAAAGACTAATTAAGCCGTACTTGAAAGCTGCTAATTTGTGTACTTTTGAAATGAGTAAAAGCTTAAGCTATGTTTTGTATGCTTAGACCCATTTGTAAATACCTATGATCATAAATATACAGTGTCTGCCCGTATTATGCGTAGACCAAGTAATTAACTTTTTTTATTATAATGCAAACAATTTAGCTAAAATATGTAATAAATAAAATATAAGTATAAACCAGCAATGTTTGGTGAAGGGTTAACGAAACTGACGAGTAACACTATTGTGCTATCAAGCATTTGCTTTTCCAATATAAGAAAATTATAAAATACAAGCGTAATTATTAACCCAAAGTAGTGTTCAACAAGGTAAGCGACATACATATGTACATGTATGTTTGTGCATATCTGCTTATTTTTGCATCTTTGGAACTCGGTTCTCATAGGCAAAATATGAGAATTTGATGTTGATGAACAGGTGCGATAGCATAAATATAAACGAAAATATGTTGATATAAATATAGTACATTTTAAAGAAAATATGCTTTATAAGTTTTATGTTCTTCGTAAAAGAAGCAATTACGCGATATGAAACGATGTATCACTTATATTACAAGCATTGAAGGAACATTTCGAGCTAAGAATTGTATGTGCTGACATGTTGAAAGCAAAACAAAACACTATTGTAACTCCTAGCCAAGATATGCACTACGAGCAATTCGAAAAGCATTGTTTGAAAACATGTTTGCTCACTCATAAAGATTTTGTTATCTACATAAATAATTGTTCCGCTTGCCTTTAATTCTGTTATATTAGAAATTAACTAAACTTTCGTGGCAATCACATGTATGTATGTGCAAAATTATATGCTACTGTAAACAATTAAAGACATACTATATACATATGTAATTCCTTATTGTTGCACATACATGAAAACAACTAAAGACCCATTCACAAAAAACTTTTCATGCTTTGCGTCATAAAAATGGTGACTGTGGCTTGTAAAAGCGTAACAAGATGAGAGTTGTTTGGCTTTACGTGGAAAATTTTTTATGGGAACGTACACCCGTAAAATAAGGTGGTACATCGAACTTTTCTGTCAAAACAAATGTCAGACGCAAAGCGAAGCAAAAGTTCTATGTGAATTGGTCATAATAAATTATATTATAACTATATATTTGCATATGTATACTTTGTATACATTACTATATTAAAGTCAAGTTTGATTTGGTGTTGTGACAATATGAAATGTTGCAACTCTTTAGGAGTCGGATAAAGGAACTCCAAAATTATACACATTAGTACTAACATCAGAACTCTAATAAAGTATTCAATCATGTTTTTTGTTAGTTTTACTATTAAAAGTTTATGAAAAGGCTAATTTACGTAATCGCTTTCTTCATAGCCATATTAACTGAGTTACTATAAAAAATGAATTATTGTTACAGATTTAAATTCAAAGCATTTGCAACAAGACAAAATGAAAAACAATGAATATATATGTATATACATATATATACAATAATGAAATATAGAGTACATATATTAACGTTGCAATTATTGTTATATAATGCTGATATTTAATCTTGTATTACAGGCATACTCATCTACATTAACAAAGTACGCATGCAAAATTATTAACTTGCTTATGTATAATATAATATGCTTATTTGATTCTGGCTCAACGAGTTGTAATCTACATATAATAATGTATACATAGAAGTATTTAAAGCTTAAGCGTTTTTTTTTCTCAAAAACAAATACATATGTAAGCACATTCATGCAGCCATATGTATGTATGTACTTCATTTTTACCTATACTATACTATATATGTATATACATATGTATATATATATATATATATATATATATATATATATATTTAAACGAACCTATGGACGAAATGTGTGAATTAAACATGTACATATGAATAATGTGAGGATACTGGATAATATTAAACAATTTAATTATACTTACACATATAGTAAAAAAAAAATAAAAATAAAAAAGCCTATATACTTTGTTTTGATTATATATGAGCTGCTGTTTTCGGAGATGCAGTTTTATTTTCATCTCCGTATTGTTTTGGTCACATTTACTCAATTATTTATTTTCTGTCGACATTAATAACGTAATGCGTTCACCAATCGAAGTCAAGTATTCAACTTAAGAGACATCCACGATTGTGTGAACTTTGTGTGAAAGAATGTAAACATGGAATCAAATCGATTAGTTTTAATTAATACAATGACGAGAAAAATTTTGCTTGTGATTACTTATTATTCAATTGAAAATTTAGTTAAATTACTATCGATGATACCGAATTTAAAAATTTCAATTAAAATACAGTTGAGTTGTAAACCGTAATAGACCGAACGGAATAAATATTTGCAACGAATTTTTACTTCGCAATGGATAACAATCATTGTAAATGGATTCTGTATTAATGTGTTAGGTAATGTAAAGTCACTTGAATTCCCATTGTTTTTTCCCATTTCATATTTTTATTGTATAAATAAAACTCCATGATAGATTTGTTAAAATCACTTATGCTTTTTTAATTTTCTTTTTAAAAAGTAACAAGTAACTTTATAAACCTTACAAAAGGAAATGAATACGGCATCAACCGTGCCATGTTTATGGTCACAAGCATCGTCAGCTTGATGATAACAATAATGCTTATACATTTATGCAAATGGGGTTACTTTATAAATCGTATATTTATCATAAGTATAAAAAACTATTAACAACACAATTAGGCATTACAATATTCTTTGCTTGCCAGTCGGAACATTCTTACGCATACAAAGACACAAGTCAACGCTTAATTTTTTCTCTACATCTGATATTTATATTAATTACAATTTAATTCACAGAATACATCATTGTAAAATAGTACTAAAATAACAATTTCCTTTCTATCTTCTTACAAAACACAGCTTTGATTTTTTTTATTGTTTCATATATTTTACAAATTTTTATACTCTTGCAACATATTGCTACAATTGATGTTCACCAAACGGTTTACGTATCACCAAAAACTAAGCGAGATAGATATAGGGTTATGTTTATAGAAATGATCAGGATAACGTGACAAGTTGAAATCCGGGTGACTGTCTGTCCGTCCGTGCATGCTGTAACTTGAGTAAAAATTGAGATTTACTGAAACTTGGTATGTGCGTTCCTTGGCAAAAAACGAGTACGAGTTTGTAGACCGGCGTAATCGGAGCACCTTCACCCTCACAAAACGAACTTCCAGGTTCTGAATATGTGGACCCACTACTTTTAGTTGGCTTTTTACCGAAAATTTATGTAAATGTATGATATATAATTGAAATTCAGAGATAATCCTTTCCTGATAGTTTGTCTGTGTGCTACAAATGGCTCGAATCGAGTAAATACTTCCCTTAGCCCCCACATATCTAAAAAAAAGGTTTTCGAACGTCCGGATGACCTTATATTCCATACATATATCGGCCAATATGGGAGTTATCTTAATACAATTGAGAGGGTGTGTTTCCCTTATAATGTATACTTGAAGGTACTTCCCTGGCTTTAATCCTTGCTAGTTGCAAGAGTATAAAATGTTCGGTTCTAATCGAACTTAGTTAGCTCTTCCTTACTTGTTAAAATATATTCTCTTTACCTAAATTATGGTTTTTTGCGTTGATAATGACAGTCCTATATTTTATTTTTACTCTAAAAACTTTTGGGCAATTTTATGATTTCTTTTTAGTTCGCTTTGAACTAATTGCTGCTTATGTATATATCTCTTTATGTAGGTGTATCAATGTGTGTACGTTTTCACATTTGCATATTTATGTGTGTTTGAAAGGGCTATTTGCTTTTCATTGTTTTCGTCGCAGTGACGCAGTGATGTGTTTACAATTTAATCTTGACCAAAGACTAACTGCGTTAGTGTTCCCTTCTCTCTCATATATTTACCGAAATTTAATTGATTTAATTTTTGGTTAATCATTTGTTTTCCTTTATATAGTATTAGTGCTTTTTTTGTGTTTCCTGCATATAAAACTTCCATGTATATGTATATATTTATGTTTGCGTATGTGTATATTTATATATTTAATCATAAGAAATATGTTTGTTTTCCTCTCTCTCGATTGGTGTGTGTATGTGTTTGTTTGTATGCTTAATCACAATGAGATCATGTCATGTAGCGCATTATTTCGCGCAACGCGTAAAGCAGTTCGGCTTGGTTGCGAGCCTCCATTATCATCAGATTAACATGGACCTGCAGATAGATAAAATTATTTGAATGCTAATGAATATACTGGAAATAATGATGATATATGTTTGTTATAAATCATAAAAAAATGTCCACAATCCAAGAATGAATTCTGATCGGAACGACTCTAGCGCACTCACGTCTTTTTATTATTCCGCAATGTTTAATTTAATGAAATATTATGACTTTAAATAAATTTTGAATACTCTCTCACCTTTTCACTGTCTTGCAGTTCGACAAGTATACTGTCATAGTCCTTTGTGGTAATCCTTTCTGGGAAGCAGCAGGCTGTTTTTATGAACATTTTTAAAGGACGATCCAATAACTGTTAATTAGTTTATAAAAAAAATGTTATAAAAGCGGAAATTAACGTGAAAACACGTGTACGCATTTAAAGAACTACCATAAATACACAATTACGTAATAGTAGTTACATGCGATAATTTTGAACTTTCTTTCGGTGCAATTACATATTTATATTTATATATTTGTGGGCGTGTGTTTGGTGAGTGTTGAATCCATTTACATTTTTGCTAAACTCTAAGTAACCCGTTTGAAAGGCAATGATATAATTTTTTCAAGAAGCACTTCAATTCAATTATTTACTCAGTTAAACAAATAAAAGCTGGAAAAATGTATTATTTTTACACACTGTTATCGAACAGCAGCTGAACGCGCACAATTATAAAGGACTAATAGGGGTGTAGTTAGTAACATTTTGTACATATATACATACATACGTGACAACAAACAAAGTATCTCGGTAAATACATAGATTAAAAAGTAACTGATTTTGTTTAATTACTCAATCGGTTAAATTCTTAAAATCATTCTAATATTTCTCTTCAGTTAAAAGCTCGCCAATTGCTTACAAACAAATCGCAATACCATTGCGTGCGATTAAAAGCAGATGCTCCACCAACACCGTGCAAACCAAGCGCTGCACACATATACACATAAAACATTAAATTTGTTGCATTTGTATTGTAGAACGGAAAAAAAGTTCGGATACACACGTACGCATTTATTCACCTGATTCACTTCACCGTAATCGTAATCGTCATGGCGTATACCGTAGATGCACTGAATGTAGTTCCATATGGCCCGACGGAATTTCGACGTGTCCACATTGCGGTAACCGCCCATGGTGAAGTACGTCAGATTGTAGGCCGCACGAAATTTTTGATCCAACAGAGTACCAACATCGCTGTACAGACTATGGGGAAGAATAAAATTTTGATTTTTGCTTAGAACGAGTTAAGTATCTTGACGCATTCGTGTCTTACCCATTTACCAACGAGTAGCCGTGATCGTCCCACGAGTAGTCTTGAACACGGAAGGTGGAGGGTATATTTTCGGCACCACGACGCGCAAAATCCTGATATGTGAAGGTGGGATCCTCGATG
The DNA here is from genome assembly GCF_023373825.1 of Bactrocera dorsalis. NCBI lineage: Eukaryota > Metazoa > Arthropoda > Insecta > Diptera > Tephritidae > Bactrocera > Bactrocera dorsalis. Next base: position 67,752 of record NW_026038077.1, read on the forward strand.
TAGTGTGAGATGATTGGCGGTACTTCGATGGCGGCTTCTAGAGCGGCAGCAGGTAGTTCGGCGGTTTGCATCTCAACACTCTTAAAGCGGTTACTCAGTTCTGCTTCGCTGCACTCGTCATGTTTTTGTGAGAGCACTTTCATGCGTTCAACCAGCGCCTCTACCGGCACATTCGGTTGGGGCGAGCCGGAAGCTGTTTTAAATGAAATTCAAAATATGAGCTTTGTTCATGTGGATTAGCCGTCTTACTTATGCTTACGAGTATATTTAGCGACGCCATTGCTGGTTGCACCATGTGTGGTAATGTCGGTGGGCATAGATGGGCTGCCGCTTATATTTGGCACGTTATTATTATACAACTGATGATTACTATGGTCCAGAACGTTGTTGTTGTTGTTGATTGTTATCTCACTTAGGACCGCTTTTGGTTGTTGTGGTATTTGTTGTTGCAACGGTGGCAGCGGTTGGTTCGTCGACAATTGCTGCTGGGCCGCGGACAATATTGCCGGAGCAGTCTTTAATTTAGGACTAGACAGACCATCCAGTTTTTGTGTGAGACCGCAGGAGAATACAAAGGAGGATAGCGAATGAAAATGCGAGAGCAAAACCATTGCATGCACCACTTCTGATAGCGACCAGCTGTTTTTGCCTTTCGTCAGACCCTGTGAGAGAATCAAAGATAAAATTACATTGAGATTTATTGTGAGGCATGCGCCCTCTAATGCGAAATTCAAACTAACCTCGATGTGTTCTTTACGTAGGAGCCACGGTCGATGGGCTAGTATTTTATTTATATCATATATGGCACGTAATTTTGATGGGATATAATCTAAGCCATTCAGCCACTCGGCCTTGCCGCCCTGATTAATGAACTTCTTCTCATACATTTTCACAAGGTATGGGCATTGATGCCGGGCTGCAGCCTAGAAAAAAAGCAGGAATAACAGTTTATTATTATTTAATATTAACAAATGATTGACAAATGTGATAAGTTCATCGAACCAGTGAAAATTAATGTATGTATATGTTCGTGATCGGTTAAGTCAGCATGCTTGAGTTGTCTTCATCGGATATGGAGTAAAGTTCTGTATAAAACAAGAAAAAAGTTAACTTCGGCTGCCCCTAAGTTTTAATACCTTTCACAAAAGTAGATCTTATAGCAACTATGTATACATATAACAAAAACAGAAAATGTAACCGGCTAACGGTAAAAAAGTTTCAAGTCGAATTAAGGTTCCCTAATAAGGAAAAAATGTGATTCTGTCCGGTCGGTTTGAATGGCAGCTATATGCTATAGTAGTCCGATCTGAACAATTTATTCGAAGATTATAGCGTTGTTTTGGACAATAATCTAGGCCAAATAAGATATCGTGTTAAATAAAAAAAAGTTTACCACATTACAAGGACTTGAGTTTGATTTGATAGTTTGTATGATTCCGACAATTGAGCTGCTTGTGGAAAAAGGACGCTGGTCAGTTACATATACATACACATATAGTTTGTAGTGTAGTCGATATTTCCCTTTAAGTGATACCAACTTTGTGGCCAACAAAACAGAAATACCTGTCTTGGGAGCTAATGAACATCAATGTCATATACATGGATACATAGTACATACTACATACAAAATATTGGTGTTATTTGGTATCAGGCAATACTCAGTGTTTGAATATTGTAGAGACCCAGTATTGTCATCTAACAAATAAGTTTTACCAAAAATTAATTTTCAGGAGAAATGCATTCCGTGCGTCAAAAGAGATATTCACGTAAATTCTTCTCGCCTTCCTAAAAACCCAAATAGCCATTGCATTACATGTCAGCAATAAATTTTTCACTGCACTTAAATAGCCAAAAAATAATCATGCAGGAATGAGTGAATTACATTTCGAGAACAACAGATAAGCATCACTAACCTGAAAACAAGTATGTGCCTCAAGTGCCAAAGAAACGAAGACAAAAACGTGTGAAGAGCAATCGCAGAAGCAAATAAACTTTTGCAATTACAACTGATTTATTGTATGCCGTCGATTATTTGGGTTAATTTGCTGAAAACTCGTGCCATCAAACAGGCAATTTTTAAGAAATAAAATTCAATTTTTAATGCTAAACTAAATTGGAATGCATGAGTGTGTCGCGTCGTCGAAAATATGTTTGAAAAGACGCTAGAATTAAAAACCAAAGCACCTCACATACATACATATGTATATACATTTGTGTCTATGATGTGTGTTCCTATTGCATTTGCAAATTTGCACAGATGCGTGCCGTTTTGGCTGGTTTTGGCTGTCCGGTCCACTGGCTACACGCTGCAGTTGCGTGTAGGCATATGCAAATGACAGCGAGTGCAATGAATGCACAAATGAAAAGCTCACGCATTTTAGTGCGTAATGCGTAACGCATCGTTAAAAAATTACGAGGAAAACAGCGCACACCTCTGACTCATTCCTACCCGTTATACACTGTGCTCAAATCTCGATCTCTTGTTGCAGATGCCGTTGAATGAAACCATTTTCTTCTTAGAGTAATCTTTTTTTTTGTTTTAAAAACTTGCTTCCTCAATTGCGCAACAAAGGAATATATGGAATGCTTTATTTATGGCAGTTGTGAAGCTGAGAAATTAATTTCTATACTTTGTGCTTTGTTCAAGATTTCAAAGCACGTTCTGTTGAATATATCTTAGCTTTTTTAGTTTCACTGTGAAAAAGCTGAAAATATGTTGTACCGTTTAAACAATTCTAATAGAATCTACATATATGATAGGCTTAGTCGTAGATATTTTGGTTATTTTAACGACTATGAATACAGAGTTTTACGCATTATGTATAGTATGAATGTATTTCGTTTCCTCCTACAAACTAAGACAATATGTGTTGTAATCGAACCTAACTCTCCCTTACGTTTTACTTCAAATATGTACAAGTATGTTATGTTATGGCATAACAGCCGTTTCTTATAATATGTAGGAAACGTATTTATGTATGAATAATATTTAATAATGCATTCTTTTTTATTCAGCATTTTATTGCCTGTGCAACGGAGTGAAGTTAAACAGCAATCATTTTCTATATAATTATGTATAAATACCATGAACGTATATGTACGCATTTGAAATCATCTTTGAGATCTGAAATTAGAGGAGGTACCACATGAACAGTTCGACGGACTCTCTACCTCCCTACGACTGCCACTGCTGCTTGTTTTGCTCTAAAAAACTCAAATGACGTTATTGTTTTGTTGATTCGTACGATTGTCTCTCTTTATATAAAATGTATTATGTATGTATGTATGTATTTTATTAATTCATATATTATTATTTTTAAAGAACTTGTGTGTGCGTTCAAACCAAACAGCAAATGTAAATATATGTTTACATGCACATATGTACATATATACATGCTTATATATGCATGTATAGAATAGTGTACATCTGCGTAGAGATGCTTCGTTGCCAAGTTCCTCATTAAAATGCAACAATAAAAATGTGAATAATATGTTAGATCAGCTATAATTCGAGCGGCTTCAACAATACAATGACAACGTACATATGTATGTACATTGACATTCACCTCATTAGCATATGCAATACAACTATATATTATTTTATTTTTTATTTATAACTTTTTAATTTTATAGACCGTTCTGTTCCATTTGTCATATTTTCCTAACACACAAGAACCGGAGTATCATATCTAAGCTTCCGGTTTGTTATTTTATGTTTTTTCTAAGGTTATCCCACAATATACCATGACATCCAGGATCTTCACTGCATTATCTATTCACACACAAAAATAAGAAAGTTAATGAAAACCTGGAGATCTAGCGAGTAACTCAGCGGCAGGATTTTAAACTGGGATTGATTAAATTATTTAGCACTTCCGGCAACGATGGTGACGGTTCTTAATTACAAAAAAAAATGTTTTGTCTTTATTTGCTAGATAAAAGTTACACGGGTCCCTTGGTAGGCATTATATACAATAAGCCATACAATAATTTCTTTGTTCTGTGATCACCAAGGCAATAAATAGAACGACAGATCGTATGCAAATGTACATGTATTACATATGTATGTATGTTCGGCATTCCGACTTGTGTAAATGCTCGAGTTATGGCGAATAAAATTTAATGGGCATTAGCCTTGGTTAGTATGACGACGTTTGAAGAGGAGATATAAGTAAGTAATACATTTGAAAATCTTTTTCAAGCCGTCAACAAACAATAGCCACACTTACAGATGTGTATTTATTGGAACAGCTTGGTAACTGCTGTGGTTACTTATACGCACTATCATACAATTTACTAAGGCGTTGAGTTGTGTGCATACATAACGTATTTATGGTATATACATTCATGCATATTATCTAATTATTACATCATTTGACAAATAAATATATTTTTGCGTATGACACGTTACATGTTTATCATCAACTTTTCCAAAAGAATTCTAAATACTTTTCGTTCTTCAGTTCAGTTCAGTTAAGCACATTTAGTTGAATAGATGTGTGTGTGTGTATATATAGCTAAATGCTGGTGCTTCTGTGCACAAACAACAGCCACAATTGTAGCCAAGCAGTCTCATAGGACAAAAATTTGCATTCGAACAAAGAGAAATAAACAAGTTACACATTCGCCTGCTGTAAATGTTGATCTGCTTTCTGTGCCAAATTTATTGTGCTTTGCTTTTGTTGTTGGTGCAGTGTGTGAGTAAGTAAAAGTGGCAAGCAACAGCAGCACGGTTTATTCACACATGTTGACACTGTGGCTGACATGCCAAATAGCTGAGATGCACAAATGAATACTCAGCGCATGAAATATAAAAAAATACAATGGCGGGTTTTGTTGTTAGATCTGTTGCAGTGAGCTGTCAAGTTTATTACTTTTATTTGTTTCGTGCTTGGCTTTTGTTGTTGTTTGTTTTAAAAGCTTTTTCGGCTGACTATAAAAGTTGCTCTGCTCGTGTCGCTTATTGCAGCTAGCGAGCGTTGTCGGCAGCGTAGAGCGTTTCGGTTGGAACCTTTGTAAACGTTGTTTCTGCTGTTGTTGTTGATAGCATTAGCTATTGTATGGGCCGCCGTTGACCGCCGCATAGAGCAGATGTCTTATGTTTACAATTAAGCAACACGAGTATTCAGAAAATAAAAATAACAACATCTAACGCGCTAACTTACGTTTCCTATCTAAGCTTGAAATGGTTTGTGTGCACAAAAACAAAGCACTATGTACATATGTATGTATGTATGTAATACAAAAATCACGTACGAATAATGCAAAAGTCAATCTAAGAGTGAGTGGCAATACAAGAATCTACTAGCTGAAATCGAACTAGTCAGGAAAATATCCGTTTTACATCATCTAAATATTTGGTCCACTTCATATCTTTTTTCTTAACTTAAAAGGTAAGGTTGACTTTTGGAACATTTGAGGTAGATTGGGTAAATATTTACGGTTCATATGGCACTAGTAAGAGACTGACACATTTATGACGATATTCTGCAAAAAATATCAGTTTTTGTATGAAAATATACTTCCGAACGACCAGTTGGGTGTTCGATTCATTACAGTTGTATAGTATATGTGGTTATAACAAGTGTATTTCTCTGCGGGGCAAGCAAACGAATTTGTGTGAGCGTATGTGTAAGTAGGCTAGTGCAGCGCAGATGTAGAGTCGCCGCTACTTTTAATGTTGATTTCTAAATTATCACAAGTTTCTATAAATAGATTTATAAACGCACATACATATGTATACCATATATGTATGTATATAAACACTTACAAATATGTGTAGCAACAACAGATGTACGGCTATACTAGTGGCCATGTGTGTGTATATGTGTGCTTGAGGAAATGGGGCCAATGAATGGGTGGGCAGAACAAATGTTTTATTTTTGTTATCAGAATGAACTTTTCGAAATAAAGAAAAATGTAAAAAATAAACACGGTTCGCCTTCACGCGGTGCATCCTGGGTAACGCTAAATGACCTGCGGCCTTCACGGCCTCGTAGGGCTTATACGGACTATCAAACTCGGGCCAACACGAAACTATCCTTAGTTTTAGAATTTGATTGTAATTAGAGCAGGTAGCCTTGGCATTCGGTCATCGTAGTATGTAGGGGTGACACTCTACAGAAATCGCTGGTGGGTTAATGCTAAGGCTGTCTCCGTTAAAACCCTGAACGGCCTCAGAGTGCATTCCCCTCCCACCATAATTAAGTTGGTGTTGTAGGTACAAGTTGTAATGACTCCCTCTTAGCTCTGGTCGGCTCTGAACAAACAACCCATAAAGAGCGAGCGTCAGCCCTCGCTTTAGCCTCATTACCGGGAGGTAGATGGCGGCAAATGTACAAAAAATAACGTGGGAGGAAGTAGGTGGAAATCGAAAAGAGTCAAGCGGGCGGTGAATCCCTGAGAAGTCGAAACCGTCTTCTGGAATAAGTAAGTTTATGTTACCACAAAATTGCAATTATACGAAGCTATTTTCAATGGCGTCAATGGCAATTTGTCGTAAACCGCAATCAGATGTTTACTCTTCTCTCGCATTTTAAAATGAATAGGTCAAATATTTATAGAAAAAACAATCACGGATAGATGAAGAACAGCTGACTTATTGCAATATTGCCCACGTTGCCATTTTGCCACTATTATTTACATACCTTAAAAGACACATTAAATGAGTACCCTTACTAATTTTGATGTTTACGAATTTGTGTGCACAGTAGAAAACTATAAAAACTACAACAAGCTCAGGAAGGTAGGCGAACTTAACAGTGAACGACCTCTAAGCCAATTGACGATGTTGTTATTATTGTTGTTCGCTATTTGCTTGTCCGCTTGATTAACTGACTGGGACTTTGTTGTGATGGAGGCCGCTGCTGTTGCCAGTTGTGTAAAGTAATTGTGGGCAATAAAATAATTCAAATAAAAAAAGAGTAAAAGAAATACAAAAACAAGTAAGAAAGAGCAAAGTTCGGGTGCAACCGAACATTTTATACTCTTACAACTCACAAAAATCAAACCCAGGGAAATGCCGTAATGTGCAAATCGTCAATCAGAGATCGGAATCCAAGCAATTATATATACAGTCACCTGGTAGTTCGAATATCGTTGTGTTAGGCGTATGGGAGCTAAGAAAAGTATTGACATTATTCAACCAATTTATGCCACACAGGGGCGGAGTTATCATCCGATTTCATCTATTTTGACGTTTTTGGTAATAGCTCTCATAAAAATCTTAATTTTTACCCAAGTTACAGCTTGCACAGGCAGACGAACAGATAGACAGTCTCCCGGATTTCAACTTTTCTCGTCATCCTGATCATCTATAGTATATATTGTACATAAGTATATATAACCATATATACAGGTATGTATATCTATTTCGCTTAGTTTTAGAGGATACGTACAAACATTAGGTGAACAAAACGATTATTCTCTGTAGCAACAGGTTGCTAGAGTATAATTAAGAAAAGTAAAGAAGAAAAGCTAGAAAACAATGAAACAGTGTATATACATATGTATGTACATATGTATGTCTGTAAGTAGTTACAGTAAACTTAAGTGATAACAAGCGTGCTCGTTTTAAAAACAGCAGGGGATAGCGCACAACAACTTGTTAGCGCACTTCAACTTCAGTGTTACAATATTCGAAGCAAAAGCAGTGTGCGAATGGCTATGTACAAATTTGTTTTCAGATAAGTAAACTTACAACAACCAAGTAGTAGACAACTTGCGACCGGAATATCTTAGGAAAAATCATTGTTGCCATAAACACCAGAGATTCATACTATTTTTTTTTACGTTTTGGAGCAGTATTTTTCCAAAAGCAAAACATGGAATTTGTGTACAAAACAAAACATTTTTGCTGGAATATAAGTTGAACTAGTCATATATTTATTTCAACTAGTTTGAGAATAAAATATTTTTGATTGAATGCTCACAACTGAAACTTTGTAAAAAGATACAAGATGTTTTTATAGAAAAATGACAACCGGTTGACTAGTCGTACATAGTTTTAAACTAGTACGCTTCAATGAAGAGGGGAATAGTGCAAAATGCACAATGAAACACGACTTTTTACAGAAGTGGAGTAGTTACTTGATATCATCACTTATCAGTATTTTTGTTGCCATTTTCCGTACGCTTGTTGTGCCATTTGTGCTGTGTTTATATTTACTAAACGATGTCATTGTAGTTGTAATTATTTTCACTGTATTTTCGTTACTTCGCCGTGGAGTCTGTCGCAAGCGCTGGGTAAATGATATTGTTGTGATATATTTATTTTTGCAGCAGCAATCGCAACGCTGTTGTAGAGTAATGCAAGTACATACATACATACATCGCTTTTTACATCAGTAATATCAATAAATGTATTTATTTCGCCTCAATTAATTGCAGATACGATAGGAACATTCACTTGTTGTTGATAAATCATTCAAATGTGCAACCACATGCCATAACTCAATTATATAATTATTGTCACATTGATGGATGAAGCGGTCTAGCTCAAGATCAGCCACATCGTTAAGTATTTTAAGGCTATGCACAATTATACCGATTTGTGTAGGTGCGCATTACCTACGCAAACCACAGAATTGAAATTTCTTTATTAATATACCCCTCTACATAGAGCTTAAATGCGTATTTACAGTGGTGATAAAAAGTTCAGAGCTCATAGCATAAAATAACTTGCTTTTTCCTTGTTTTGATACATATGTACATACATATGATTGTAACAAAATACAACTTAACATCATTTATACCAAAGCTATAATATCTTTAACAAATAAAAAAGTTGCCACACAGGAACTTGGTTTTAATCGGTCAGTTTGTCTTGTCAAATAATAATTTCCATACAAGAACTTCATTTTGATCGTTCACTTTGTATGTCAGCTATATGCTGAAGTGGTCCAATGTGAGCAACTTCCCGGGAAGATAAAGACATGTACAAAATTTCAGATGAATATGACTGAGGGACTCAACTTGTCACGCTAATCATTTGTACAATAGGAAAGAATCAGATGAAATTTAAAATTGTGTTATATGAGAAGTAGACGTGGCTGTAGTCCGATTTCGCCTATTTTCACACTATAACATAATAAATAGATGAAGACCACACCAAAAAAAGTTTCTATCATTTTCTTACGGTCCTTGGACAAAAACTGATGTAAACAAATGTATGTGTGTGAGTTTACATCTCTCTTTAACACATGGGTAATCAGACTTGATTCACTATATACTATATCTATACTGCTCACTCTCATGCCCTTCTCTGAGTCATTGCTGAGCATAAATTCAAGCTAAAAATTGACCGTTATGACTGAAAAGCTATTATAGGTGCAACTATTGGTTCAAGCCATCTGTGTATTTCGTCTTGTCCTCATTCACAACCAGACCCAAACGATTTGCTTTCTTATCCAGCAGTGACGGTTAGCTGACAAGTAAAAACAATAAAATTAAACAAATAGAATTTGTACATATGTAAGTGTATTGGTGAACCAATTGTAGGGATTGCTTCTACGTTGCTAAACAAACAATGTAGAACCCAAAAATGTTTCTGTCTCCATTTTTTTCATCATTTCAATGAATGCTCGAGTTCCTAGTCCAAAGAATTCCTGGAAATGTTATTCGCCAATTTTGGTCCTTATCAGCTGTAACCGTTTAGACAAGTAATATCTTTTTAAGTGTTGAATTCGACGTTATTCTCCAGACAGATACCACACTTTTAGTAGATACGTTCATTGTGAGAATTATTACAGCAAAGCATGAAATGGTAAATTGGTAAGCGAGCAAATTCGATTGACTGGCTTTCGTAGTTTATGAGATACATATGTACAATGAATATATCAGAGGGCGGATTCACTGCTATTTTTTTCAAAACGTTGCAAATACAACCTCTATATGTGGTATAATCTTTTTGATTAGTGGCTTGTGTTATATTGGCTATCATTTAAAGGTCTTATATTTTTCAGAAAAACTGTTTGGAGTATAAGAAGATAAAAGTGAGAAGGGGAAATATGATACGAATAAGAGTATGTTCTAAAATTTAAAAAAAACTTTATTTAGTCGCTAGATAAATGTTTTTGCCTTCAATAGTTGGCGTTCAATTTAATTTTTGATAAAACCTTACCATAAAATTAATGCGAGGCTTTAAATTGAAATCGAGACACAATAAAGAAAAGAAGAGATACTTACAGTCTGTCAAGTAAGAGCGTGGTCGTGTTATTTTATAAATAAAAATACTTTATGAAACTTTCATATTTACTTGTGCATATATGTATATACAATGTACACATTACAAAAAATGATGAAATTTGGTCAATAATATGTTCAGTCACCACCGCATCGATAATTGCTTCGCATCTCGGAGGCATGCTTTTTAATAATTTGACGACGTATTCTAGTGGCAAGGATCTCCAGATCCGACGAATTTCGTAAGACAACTGCATCAAAGTGTATGTGCGTCTCCAAGAAGCTTCTGTTTAATATACTCGTATGCCCACACATTTTCAATAGGGTTTGTATCGGGCGACTGCGACGGCCAATCCAATGTAACGATGCCAGTTTGAGTTTTCCACTGAGTACAAAACTTGCTGCGGTGTTTAGGATCATTGTCCTTCTGCAGAATCCAATCTTCATTTTTCCTGATGAACCATCGTTTGGCAGATAGCAGTAAAGCCTTTTTGTACATTTTTATCATTTTCTCGGCATTTAGGTTGTCAGTAAAGAGGTACAAAGTGCCGAATCTCTGCTTTGAGAAGCAGCCCCAAAGATGCACTTTTATTCCATGTTTTACGGTCCGCTGAGCAAGCCTATTGGTGGAAGTTGACCAGGCTCGCGTGAGGACAGAACGTGTCCATATAGAACATTCATCAGTAAAAATGACATTTTCAAAATCTCTATCAATATTCTCATGCGCCCAACCGAGTCGCTTTGTCACAAGTTTTTCAGTCAACAAAGGCTTCTTCTTTGTGTTGGGCCAATTCAGATCATGAGTATGAAGAAGCGCTCGGATAGTTTCGTAGGATATATCTAAACCTTTTGCCATTAATTTTGTTTGTCCTTGCCGCAGTGTTAAAGCAGGATTCCGCGAAAACAGATTCAATATTCTTTTTTCATCTTCTTTGTTCACTTTGCCTATCGCACCACGTTCTAATAAATGATCGACATTTTTAGCCAGTATATCGCTGTATCCACTTCTGTACAAATGCCTTCGACCTTTTCATATATTTAGCAGACGCTGATTGCGACATTTTGGGACCTTTCGGGTGGATGCAAAGGAACACAGCTTCGACAAAGCTTCCCTCTATCGGCTCGCGAAGGAATCAGAGCGAAATCTTTCATTAACTGACGGTAAAGTCGACCACGCTCTTACTTGACAGACTGTACATATATACGAGCCGTACATTCGATTATACCGATTGCAAGCTAAGATCATAATTATATAATACACGCATTACATTACATTATTTTTGATTCATGTGGCTAAACAAATACTACATACATATATATGTATGTATGTACATACTAAACGTATGCATAATTACGTGCAAAATATGACTGGCTACTAATTTATTGTTTTTGAATTATCTTGTGGCTAATGAAAACCACAATTACGGACACACTTCATCCGTAAACAATAATCATATGTATTTATGTACCTATTAATTTACTTTTTATTTTTCTATTAGAAATTCATAATTATTTACTGCGTTTTACTATCATTATTACTGATATTATTATTATTTTGCATTGAAATTCTTCGCCAACAAATTTGCAATGCAAATTATATTATTTGTTTATTGTTATTCAATGTTGCTGTTTTTGTTGTATGCAAATGATCTTGTCCTTATATTATATAGACGGCATCTGATTTACGCCAGTTGATCTATTCAAAATGCATTGAAATCGTAATACAATACTATTTTTAAATAATTTGAATAACATCTCATAGACAGACATACATACATATATACATACATACATATATGTACATATATGTACCATATACATACATATACTCTCCAGTAAAGTAGAACACTAGTCAGGAAGATCGCTAGTTTACTATCGGAAATTACTGAAATCGGATTATTGGTTACACGACCTTTTACTATATTTGACCAACAATTTCAAGCACAATCCATTAAATTAAGTATCTACGTTCTTTGATCATAATGAGCTCTCACTAAGCGTCAGACCGCATATATTATGTATTGTGGGTATTGTTGTTCTCTTATTTCATTTTTGATCTGAAGCAACATGTTCCGATAGACAAAATTTTCTCAGGGAAGCAACTGACATCGGTTACTGATCTTAACATATTTACATACATATACATACATATATAGTATTTTATGACTTAGACTTGAACCTTAACAACAATATTAATTGAAAATTTAAACTACACAACTTCATTTCGTTGCTTATTAAAACGTATTTTCCGTGAATTCAACAAATGCAATCAACATTATAAAACCGAGAAGAAATTTTTAGGAGTGACAATCCAATCTCATTATATATAGTATAAAGTGTTTGGTGACTCAAAGTGTATAGTGTGGAGTACAGAAACAGCTTTTATGTGCATATTACAACTTTTTGATTAACAATTAAGCCGTATGAAAATATCTGTAAACATACTTACAATTATGGCCAGATAGTAACGGTAATCATATGGCAGTGGCCCATCACCGTCCATAATGAAGTTTTGTGTTCGTAGAAAATGATCGAGGAAACGCGGATGATAATTAATCACCTGCGTGACCTGATCCAGCTCCAAATCTTCCATATTGTAATCCTGATTAGAACACTGAAATCGTAAACAGAAAATAATTATTTAATAATATTTACTGAAAATAATGAACTAAATAAAGAAATAATCAAAATTGAGTATAAATGAATGGCTAACAGATACTTAAAATACCATTATGTAAGATATGCATAAAATCATAAAAATATGTGTGGTCAACTACACTTTTAAAATATGTGTATTTACTTGAAAAAATTATATGAATAAGTTTTCAAGAATAAATTTAAAATTTTAGATGATCTTTCTTTTATTTGAATAATCGATATATCCTTTGAAAGGTCGTCAGTATTAAAGATTTTATGATTAGAGTTTGTATAGCTATGTGAGTATATTCGTAAGCTAATTTTATGGCAATCTTAAACATACACTTGTTGTCGAGGACTAATAAGCCTAATAAATCCAATCATCAACAAACAAAAGCAGCCTAAAGTGAAATATGCATCAGCTCGTGCTCTTCTCAACAAGAACCAAATACATATTTATACCATGCACGTATTTTAAAATCTAGAATAGGGTATATACGAGATCATTTATATAAATTACGTGTCACGTGTTCTTCGGGGTAAACTTCTCAGACTACTAAACCGATTTTAGTAAAATGTACATAAGTGTATGCATATCAGTTGTGTTAAAAGTGAAAACCAATCATAAACACACAGAATGTATTTGTAAACATAAGCGTTCATTCAAAACTCAAAACGAAACAAAAGTAGTAAGTTTATTTCTTAATTGCTAAATAGCACTAGCTAGTTAAGTTTCAGCTAGAAAAGCGTTTCTCAACCCAAAATATCAGCAAAAGAGAGCACAAGTTGAGAGCGTAAGAAGCAGAGAGAGCTGCTAGTTTCTGCTAACAGAAAATATACATATATTGCCATATGAAAAAAACAGACGTTAAAACACATGTGTATACAAGCGATATTGGACGCATTTGCTTTGATTTTGTTTATTTTCATTGTTTTGAAATGTGAAAATAAAAAATCCATTGATTATTTTTCAAATGTTGAAACTGAGAAATTGGTAAAAACGACAATTGATACTTTCTTGTTAGTTTCTTTACTCTTTCGTTTTTCGCTCTTTGTGAAAGTAACTTGCAATCATCTTCTTCCTGATCGCTGGCAGTTAAGATACAAATCTAATAATTATCACAATTTTGAGTAAAATGCCAAATGAAAAAATCATAATTTTAATAATGAAATGAAAAATGAAAAAAATATAATTATAATTATAAAAAATTATAATTTTTGCATTGACAAATATTTGTATTTTATATTGTGTTTTCAAAACTTAATCTTAAGAACAATCTCCTGGATTTTTATACCAGCAATAACATTTTCGCTGTATTGAATGGATTATTAATAATAACAGTATTTAATGTACATAAATATATCATATCCACAGCAACGCGTGGCGGATGTACTACGAGTACTACTATATAAATAATCGAGCAAGCAAATGATAAATAAAATTTGTATAAATTGCTATCAATCTATTAAAGGCAAGAAAATAGTGCTACATAGCTTTACATTTGAAGAAAAAATTAGAGATTTGAGGAACATTATCTTTCTGGTATGTTCAAAAAATAACCAAAAACCTATAATACCGCCTTCAAGTGCATTGTTGTAAGCATAAAAATTTTATTTTGATTTTGATCGGTATCTTTACTTTTTTGGGAGATTGTGGCGTTGTTTCGAGCAATAATCTGTTCCAAATTTCGTTAAGATAATTTGTCGACGAAAAAAGTTTTCCATACAAAGCCCTAATTTTGATTGGCCAGTTTATATGGCAGCTATATGCGGTAATATTCCGATATCCGGCTTCTTGATAAGGAAACGACGGAATTATTTTACCCATATAAAGATGAACAGGTGGCTTGGTTGATTAAATCGACTCAGTACGTCCCGCAGATCATTTATATATGAATTTTGTAGTCGCCGACGCTTCCCTCTGAGTGTTATAAACTTCGCGGCAAACTTGGTACGCTCTATTCAGGATATAAAGAAACTTTTTGAATATACAAACACACATGTTTTTATGTATATACATATAAGTAACATAATAATATGCAGTTTTAGCATACTAGCCTTTGACACTGACGTTTGTCGCCGTGGACTTTTCTAATTTGTTCAATGTCTTAGATAAGCATATGTCTTCATCATCATTTGCATAAAGCTTATGAATATATTTAAGCGCTAAAAGCTTTATAAGCAGCATTTGTTTACTAATATTTAGCATGAATTGAATATGTCAACGATACTGGATGGCAAATACACTGAAGAACAGATAATGTCTACCACCAGCGCTTCACACTCGTTGTTTTCGCTACTGTTCACTATAGGTTAATAATTAATTATAGTTTAGACTGTTTAATATTCATTGCTGACTTAAATGGCGCCAATGCTAATGAGCTGCTCTTTGCAACAAATATTTCCACATGCACAAACTTAGATTTGTACATAAAGTTTGAGCAATGTATATTTAAAACAGCGAATTTTCAGCTAACATGGCGTATGAACAATTTGCTCCAAGAAAATTTTAGGTAAGACAAATAAACCAGTTTGCCTCACACTGTTCTACTCTCGTCAGCGTTAAGATTCAGTTGATTTTACATTTTAATAGAAAAGCATTCATTAATGCCAAACTAAAATTTCAAAAACCAGATTTATTCGAAATCGTTATGACTATAAAAGTGATAGGTACTGTTAAACTTCAGTTAGAAGAACAAAGGTCTTACAAGTGAAAAATAAATAATAAAAACAGTTGGAAAGCAGCAGTAACTGACGGTGTTGAAACAATATCCACAACATTTCCGTTCTATAATCTAAATATAATCAAGAGTGGTGTTCTAAAAGTAGTGGGTGCAATCAGAAAACAGATAAACAGGTAAATAATAGAATTAAAGGCATTTATATAATTATTAATAAATTAGAAATTTTACGACTTCAACCTACTTTACCCTGTTCATATTACCAAGCAGTCGACAGACGACAAACGACAGACGGTAATAATATGCATGAGTGAAAATGTCTTAAATAATTCACATGCTTCATATGTATGTACATACTACATACATATGAAAGTATTCACTCGAGCATGTTGTAAATATGTGCAGCATTATTTACTTGTAAGCGAGAAATAGAAAAAACACAAGTAATATAAACTATCAAATTAAAAAATACTTTTCATATTCATAAACAGCGTGAACGCGACAAGTTTTCAATTAGCGTTTAACGGCTTACACGCCTGAACGTTTCGACTGCGGCGAGACAAACTTCACTGTTGAACTATGTATGTTACTGACTCGACGAAAATTTGCATATTCGTACAATTTGAGACGAACGAATATAGTTACCCGCTTGCACACACACTTTTTATGCACGTACGTAAATGGATACACCCGCACACATACACATTGGAACACAGATGGGTGATGGCCGACTTATTAAGCGCGCCGAATATTCGCCTCTTATTTCACAATGTTGTTATCGCCTCTCCCATTGTAGAACTATGACTTGAGTACTGGTTTCTATATTTGTGTTCAACAATAAAAAAGAAATATATAGTATACGCGCTGGCGCAAAAATGAACGTGAATTGTAAAACTTATGACAGTTTTGAGTCCATCAAAAACGGCAATATTTGGTCGGCGTTTAAGGTCACAAACATATGGGTAATGGCAGCAAGCAAAAAGATAAACAAACTAATAAAACAGAAATGGGAAATTATATACTATGCAGATATAAAACATATAGTACACACACACACACACTCACAAGTATTAATACCTACAATAAGTACTAAGTGCGTACGTGCCGTGTTTGTATAAAAC
Source organism: Bactrocera dorsalis (assembly GCF_023373825.1). Taxonomy (NCBI): domain Eukaryota; kingdom Metazoa; phylum Arthropoda; class Insecta; order Diptera; family Tephritidae; genus Bactrocera; species Bactrocera dorsalis. The sequence continues at coordinate 84,373 of NW_026038077.1, forward strand.
TTTATGCCTTTATTGCTTTTGTTTGCTTTATGTGTACTCGCAACTCTATTGGTATAAAGCATTAGGTAAACGGTCTGTTGACAATAAACCACAGTCGTTTTCAAAACTGACATATGCTGCTGTTGCATTGAACATCCTAATGGAAGTCATAGCCAAATGGAGTAATTATTTAAACTCGTCTGCCTTAAGCAAATAGCCGATGGTGCGACCTTTTTAATTCCGTGAAATATTGTTCGAGCAACTTTCTTAAGTAGCTATGAAAGACTAAAGCTGTTGCCTCAATGTCAAGAATCCTTCCTTCGGTTAAGTAAACCATAGTGTAACTGACAGATGGTTACTAACCAGAGTTTGTCATTTCGTTAAAAGACAGAATTGCAAGAGTTAAAAATAAAAAAAATTTAATTAATTAATTAAAACTGTATTAAAGAGAACACATTTCAAACGTGAATTGTTATTATGAAATATGAAAAGAGTCTTTTTAGGGTAAACCTTTAATATAAATACCTTAAGCTAAAATATTTTAGACATCTTTCTGAAAATTCTTACGTATACTCCCGATGTCTTCATCCAATGCACAATAGAAATAATTGTACCGAATAAACATCAACAATATGCGTGGTTAATGAAGATGTCCGCTCAATAGGGCGTCCATTTAACTGTATTATTTAATTATGAATTATTTCAACTATCCAATCCTCTAACTTGGTTCGAACTGGACACACTGTGCTAAATTTTACTTAAACCGGTTCAGTAGTTTAAGAGTCCATCGCGGACAAACAACGTGACACGTACTTTTTATATATAAAGATTATATGGCGAAGTACTAAATTTATATTGACAAATATTTATTTCACGAGTTTATGAGCATGTCACGTCTCATTTTAAACGCTTGAATTGGCATTCGAATTCAGAGGAAGCAAAACTGCGTATTCGCGTACTTCTTATGAACTGGTTAAATTTGAAGTCTTGAACTTGTCCAAAATAATTCACATCAAATTTTTGAAACTAATTTAATGTCGCCATGTTTCTTTTAGTCTCCCGCTTCAACTGTGTGAAGACTCGTAACACATCGCCGATATGGAAAAGCCTAATTAAAGCTTTAGTACTGGTATTAGTATTTGGTACCTCTAGAACTTGGTCAACCACAGCGTGCTGCTTCATTTAAGCGTACACTTACAAACGTTCTGAAGTAAATAGATTGCCGAATTGTAAACATGTGTAAAACGTGACAGCTGTTGTATATCTAAGCTGCTTAGACTGAGCACGCACAAACCATTATACATATGCATACTCGTAAAAGCACGCATACATAGATATTCATATATGCACATGAAAAACAACCAATATTTCCCCACACCATACATTGGCGCCCGTCATGTAAATGCAAACGAAAAACTACGAAAATATGTACATATGTATGTCAGGCGGTCCCGTATGAGTGGAGGATGTTGCTTTTCCTGTTGCTGCAGATAAAATGTAAATTATCGCTGCCACTGAGTGTTTTCATAGCAATCAAGCTTTAGACAAAACAAATCATTCAGTTCACACATATTTATATTAACAGAGCTGTAGAGTGAGCTAGCCCAACGTCACTATAAAAAATCATTCTCGTATTTTACACATACACATGTGTATGTGTGCGTTTGTGCGCAGGCAACGTGCTATCAACGCCCTTTCAGAAGAGTACGAGAATTGCTTCGTCTGGTTTTTGTTTTGATTAAATCACTTGTTACTTTGTTCTTTCTTTTGCTTTTGTTTTTGTTATTGTTTGTATTGAGGATGACAACACAACCCAATGCAGACTTATGAAATTTATTTATCAACAATGTTTTCAATTAAAATTTTACTTATACGCCATGGTTTAATAGAGGGCGATGTGATAAATCAACAAAGCGAACGCTATTCTCCACAATATCAAAGAATGTGTAATGTAATTATATAAATTAAAAATTATAAATCAAAGTTGCTTGATTGTTTACGAAATATTCGCCTTCTTCATGACTCATAAAGCACATACATATATGTATATGTGAATTTTAGCCAAGAGAGGGTACGTGGCGTATACGTAATAAATATTACATTATACACACCCGGATTAATGTTCTTGTATTTTCTGCAAATATATTCGTAATTAATGGCTACTTAATTCTGGGCCATAAATAATTAACAGACACTACTAAATACGAATATTTATATGAAATAGCAATAAACACTTGTATAGGTATACATATGTACATACATACATGAATGAACAATAAAAGCAAATAAAACATTATATGTTTTATAGATATCAGCATATACATAGGTAAATGAGTAAGAAATAAATTTGATTATGTGAATTTTCATAACAAAATATATATATATACATATATATGTATATAAATTTATGCACAATTAATTTTACTTATATTATACATGTAATAATTTCTGAAACTCAGATCAGTTATTGAAAAGCTGGAGATGTGAAAAAACGCATACCGTATATTATTGGCTTGGGAAAAAATCACCATCAAACATAAATTTTAGTAAACTTATTTGGATGATCCTTCGTATGCGCGTTCCTTAGCAAAAAGATGGGCGCATTCGGAACACAGCCACTCCCACAAAACTTCATCAACCAAAAACATACATATGTATGTACATGTAAAGTGCCATAACTAAGCACTAAATTAACGTATAATTTGGCGCAAGGGATGGCAGTAGCATCTAATAAGTTTAATGTGCATATATCTTAAACCATTTAAGCGCCAACAATCAAATTCGCTCAGCGCAAATATTATAAGAATTCCTAGAGTGTCAAAATATATGAAATAACATGATAACCCCAATCACTCCCCATATAACGGAATATTAAAAATTACTAAAAGCGCGATAAATTAATAACTAAATACGCCAGAGATATTAAAAATAAGGCGAAAACTTTACCTAGCCCACATAATAATATCAGGATTTTCGAACATCCGGATGACTTTATTCCATATGACTGATAATTTTATGTGAGGTACCTTATGAAACATAGGGAACATTTATTTAGTCTATGGCATGTTATTAGTATGTGTTATTGGCAAGAATAGATACCATCGAGTCGAAACTAAAGGCGATACTTAATATAAAGTTTTGCCAACTCATAAATGTATTTTCCTGGCTTTGATCATTGCAAAGTGCAAGAATATAAAATGTTCGGTTACATCCAAACTTAGCCCTTCCTTACTTGTTGCTATCTGATATTCTGTCTGAAAAAATATTGGTATCTGTAATCTATGAAAAGAACGCTGCCTAATCCAGAGGAAACAACTTTATTGCGCACACGCGCATGCCTAAAACGACTGCAGAGAGAGCACAATATTGAGAAACGTAATGAAAACCCAAAGACAAAACAGTAATATCTTAGAAGTGCGAACACATTCAAAACAGCGGACCAACAAAACATTTACCTACTTGTATATGTATGTATATTATACACCATAAACGTGTGTGATACATAGGGTGCTACGAAAAGCCAAGAGTGCGTTGCCACCAACTGACCACGTTCGGTTCGTAGTTTGCACTGTTTGCTGCGGTTTGCCGGTATTTGTCGTGGTAGTGTTCTGCAAGCATTTGTCACTCGTGAGCAACACTTAGTTGTTTGGGCTCATATTGAAATTTGCATAAATTTACATTGAAACGAGACAAATTTATTGCTCATTCAACTGGATTTCTTTTTTAAATACATTTCTTAAGCCACTATTAACTATTTCAATCTTCATATACAATGAAGTAGTTATCACTGCACAGTATTTTGAAGTTTGTTTCGTTATAAATTACGCAAATTATTTGTTTTCATCTCAAACTTTAGTATAGGATAGATAGATAGATATTCATCGATCTTATTTTGTGGGCTTTTCGCGTTTCTTCTCCATAAAAACTGCCAAATGCAATATATTGTACATACATAGTATGTACATAAACTTGCATAACAGAGATTTTCTGAATTGTGTCAGTGGATTTCTCATTTATACCATCCTTAAAAATTAACGCGGTTGATAAAACTCAATTCCCTTTCAATACCTAAACATGAATAAATAATTGAACGCTCAAACTTCGTGAGAATAATATAACATTTAAGTTAGCAATTGTAGTTGGAAAGCATTTGCTTTACTTAAAATAAGAGCACTGAATAAGATTTAAATCAAAATGTTTAATTTAAGATCAAAGTTACCCTTGTCATATTAACTTTTCTATTTTTCTTCAAGCTATTGTGTAGAAATGCATGTAAAATGTACATTAGTTACTTACTTCACTTCCAATGCAGAGACTACTGTTAACGGTATTGCAAGTGGTTGACGATTGATAACGGTTTGAATATGAAACGAAACTGGTTTTTGACTAAGTTTTGTTTATTTTTCTTTGTATTTATAGTAAGAGGTTATTAATTATATTTATGCACGCTTCACTTTAATTGAGCAAACTTAAATACACCTGCCCAAATACTTATATTAATAATATAGAATTTACATATACCTCTTTACTTAATATGGTTTTCGCTTTGCATTTTTTTACATAGTGATTATTATATTCCACTTATATGTATTATAATAACTTGCACAATAACAATTCCTACATATTTAACATTTGCTCAAATAAAATTACACACTGTCCACAACACAAACTATGTAGGCACATTTGAAATTCACTTGGTGTAAAACCAGAGTCAGCTCACACAAAACATAAAAAAAAAAACAATGTTTAAGTAATGCTGTCAAACTGTCATGTCAATTCCTAAAGTATGTTGCCTTTAGTCGGTAAGTCATCGGTTATTGAAATATAAAACATGTCAAATTTACGATGATTAAACTGATGTTCAGCTTATGCTGAGCGCTTATGTGTTCTTGACTATGTTTTGCATCTTTATCAGCACTCTTATCTATACAGTAATTATCTAGATTCGTATTGTGGCTTCAGATCTCAAAATAGAATTGTAAGGAGATGGAGATGTGGAGATGTTGTTTTGAGAAGCAGAGTAACTTTGTCAAACATACGTACATATGACTAATAAAAATTAATTATTTAAGGACCCCAAGCGTAATTTAGTATAGCACATTTATAATTAAAGATAAAAATGAAAAATGAATGAATAAAAATTATACATTAAATTATATATTGTTTAATGAAAACTGTGACAAATTCAATAAATAAATAACAACAAATTTCACTCCTCGATTATTTGCTACTATGCTCTACCGCTAAAAATAGGGGCTAAAATTGTAGGGAAGAAAAGCTTAGAAATCCTAATGTTGTTTCAAATTTTGGTTTGGAAATGAGGTTGATAACAAAAACTGCAATAATCATTTCGCAAAAATGCATTATAAAACTGAGCGCTGATGATAATAGCCAATATAAGCTGCTTGTTTGGCCACGTTCATGTTGAGATCATTTCAAATATGTGGCTCCGCTGTTATATGAGTACTAAATCACTTTTAATTAGACTTTTGTTGCTAGTGCGAAAACATTAAAAATTTTAACTTTTTACGCTTCCTTATAATTTTTAAGAATTCAAAATACTTTTATTATTGTAATTCACTCTTTGCGTTAATTTTTTGTTAACAACACTTTTTATCGCACACTTTTCCACAATTTCAGTTTGGTTGTATACATACATATGTATATTTTGCATTGGTAACATTTCATACACTTTTTATTTATTGTTTTATTACTTTATGGCGCGTATTTTCAAGTCAAATACCAAAAATAAATGCGCGCGATAATCACAAAATATCGTAGGCAACACCACAAAAAATATATATACATTTGTACATACCTACGCATAAGCGCAACAACAAATGCGACGTAAAACAAGAATAACAATAAAGTAGCTGCAATTTATGAGCGATGCGTGAGTGTCCGCAATTGACGCGTTGCCAAGCGGCACACGCGCGGTGTCGAAGTGAGAGCGCGCGGGAGTTTAGACGACTTTTGTTGACACTATAGTCAAATGTAGCTCTATGAGTATATGACTTCAGTTTTAGGTAGCGCGTTATGTTTGATAATCGTCGTTTGATCGATCGACTAATTTGTTTATGTGCGCGCGCGTTTCTACACTACGCTAGCGGAACGTACGATGCGAGCCCGAGTGCTTCGATGTGCGTACCTTACCGCGTGCGGTCTGAAACAAGAATGAGCCAACTGAAAACTTTTCGAAAACAAATGTGTGCCGAAAAAATACTAGGTTATCGCCGAGGCAAATGCGAGCGTGCTCGAATAAAGGGCTTCGGCGCATTTAGTGTTTTCTTCTGTGGCATCGTGCAGCTACAATCGACCGCTATTGTTTGCGCGCGCGTATCTAAAAAGTCAACATACATATACTTGTAGCATCCGACCCTGTTCACACACGGATACTTTTGGTGGCCAAACTCGTTGTTTGTGAACGACACAGTGTTGTTCGTTCGCGGTCAGCATGCTTTATGTTCGAGTTCGTTATAGTTAGCTGCTACCTAGTTCGGTATTCGTTTTCATTGTGGTACAACCCTGCGCTTACATGTTTTCTGACGCACGTTACGATTCTTTCATAGTGGAGTCATAATTTTTTTTATAAATATTACTACAACGAATTTTAAATCTTAATTTTTCAAATACAAAAAAAAAAAATTTATTTTAATTTGTTATTTGAGCCATTCACAATAAAAAACTTAACTAAAATAAACCAAAAGTTGGTAGCACTGAAGATAGTGAGCAGAAAAATGGGTAGAAGGTGGATGGATGGAAGATAAAAATTAGCGTACCATTATATTATTGTGATCTAGACTCGAGTCGGACTCTTGTCGCCCGTATTAACGTAATGGGCGACCAGGAGAGAATTTCCCAATAATTAGCAACAGGAATTTCCATGTGAAAACCCAGGCACAGGCAGCTCAATTCTTACACATTCACATATGTTGCGCACACACACATGCATATATGTGTATATGGTTGTTGTTGGTTTTTCATTGGGCTTTTTAGCTGAATAAATAATTGATCTACCCGCACAATTTCGCTTTTGTTGTTTTCCTTTTTTACATTTCACTGTATTTTGTTTTCGTTTTGTTGCATCTTTGTTGTTGTGAAATGTATGAACAATACAAAACAAGCTTTTTGTGTGTTGTTTTCGGTGTCTGTAATTCTCATCACTTTATTTACGAAAAATCAGAAATCTGTTTAGTGAGAACAATGATGGGCTACGCCCTAAGAATCGCCAAAAGTGAAAACTTACACACAAGCAATTAAATAAAACAAAAATGGTGGCTGCTAATGGAATACAAAGCATTTGGTAAACAATTTTGAGCGCGGAAGAAACATAAATGTAAACAAGTCAACATATCGAAGACCAGTTGAATAGATACATACACACACATGTAAATGCTTATGTACTTTTACGAATCTACATAAATATATGAATTTACATAACCATTCATACGATGCCTGCAAGCATCGAAATAGGTTGGAAAGAACACCATTTTACTTTCAGACAAAATTGAACTAGTCGGAAAAGAATCAGTCTCATAACAATCTTTTGAAAATTTTCTCCAGCAAACCTGATAAAAACAGAAAAATTCAAATACAAATATTTGCGAGAGTACAATACTATGAAGTATGTATTCATTTTTAACCCTCCTAGATGTATTTCTGACCGAAATCTCGTGGTTGTCACACATAAAAAATGTCGGCTTCCCTTATGAAAACTGTCAAAATCTTAGTATCAATCTGCGATTTTTCTAACTACATAAGTAGATCGATTTTAGTCAAGAAAGTTTAGTTGTATCTTGTTACTTTTGCTAAAAATTAGTCAATGTTTTACTGCGGGGTATGAACTGTAGATATGTAAGTGTGCAATTTATGGTACACAAATAAGAAAGTGAAAAACAAAAAAGAAAACATCAAAATTATCGTTAAAATGAAAATAGTCTCTTTAATTGACAATCTATTGTGAAGTGCAGTACGTAATAGAGCGAAGGTCAATTCTTTCTCAAAAGATCATTTCAATTTCAATCTTTACATCATCATTTCTTTGTTTGCCGAACACTATTTACGGTGTTCGAAAACTTTAACAATATAAGTATGTATGACATTGTATGTACATATTACTGTACCGTATAGCGATTACCATTATCAAAGAGTTAACTTAGTCGAATCAATTGTTTGCCTGCTTTTACATTTTTCGGGGTACCATTCTTCTTCACAAAAACAATATACTATACTTAAACATCTGAAGCAACTATCCTGACTGGGGACATAGTATTGAGCAGGTATATACCTAATCTGTTATAGTGAAGGGAGTATATGTATAGTACGTAGGTATCTGCCGAGGAAAAGAAGTGGGTGGATTTGTAAACCCATTTGATAGTTTGTAGTGGTCATTTGTAAAATATGATCTTAACATTTAACAAACATGGTCTATGAAATTAGGCTAATAATACATAAATCTAACAGGAACCAAAATCAAACCATGAATGATTTTAAATAAAACATTTATAATCATAATATAATATATAAATATCAGTTGTAATCCGGTGATAAAAGTGTTAGCAAGTAAGTATGGGTATAAATACTTATACATATGTATAAATCTCAGTCTATGAATTTATGAAAATATCTTTCTAGATATAAGTATATTGTATATGTATGGAGGATGGAGTCATGTGTAGAAGTTCACGCAAGTGAGGAAAGTTCTCTGATCGCCATTCACTTGGGAGTGGCCAGAAACGATTCTTTTACATATGACTCAAGCAGCTCACGACTTCCGGTCTTTGACCAAGTATCCTCTGGGTAGCCTAAGAACATCCGTTTGAAGGCGAGCTAACGTGAGAAGGCGAAACATCCCCTGCATAGGGTTGTGCGCTGGGTTTGGGACCCGCCACGTAAAAAAAACACCCCCAATGAAAAAGCAAACACAGCCTCGGATGAGAGACCCCCCTTTTGATGACGACCATGGCAAACGAAATAAGGACTATGATTTGAGGGCATGCACCTGGAATGTCCGGTCCCTTAATTGGGAAGGTGCCGCTGCCCAGCTGGTAGATGTCCTCGTAAAGATAAAGGCTGACATCACCGCCGTCCAAGAAATGCGATGGACGGGACAAGGACAGAGACGAGTAGGTCCTTGTGACATTTACTACAGTGGCCATATAAAGGAGCGCAAGTTTGGTGTTGGATTCGTGGTGGGAGAGAGACTCCGTCGCCGAGTACTATCATTCACTCCGGAGAATGAACGTCTAGCCACAATCCGCATCAAAGCGAGGTTCTTCAACATATCGCTGATTTGCGCCCACGCCCCGACGGAAGAGAAGGACGATGTGACCAAAGATGCTTTTTATGAGTGCTTGGAGCGCACTTATGAGAGATGCCCCCGCCACGATGTCAAAATCGTGCTTGGCGACTTCAACGCCAGGATGGGCAAAGAAGGTATCTTTGGCACTACGGTCGGTAAATTCAGCCTCCACGAGGAAACATCCCCAAATGGGTTGAGGCTGATCGACTTCGCCGGGGCCCGAAATATGGTTATCTGTAGTACTAGATTCCAGCATAAGAAGATACATCAAGCTACCTGGCTGTCTCCGGATCGAAAAACCACCAACCAGATCGATCATGTTGTGATAGACGGAAGACACGTCTCCAGTGTTTTAGATGTGCGTGCGCTCCGAGGTCCTAACATCGACTCGGACCACTATCTTGTTGCAGCCAAGATTCGCACCCGCCTCTGTGCAGCAAAAAACGCACGCCAACAAACACAAGGAAGGTTCGACGTCGAGAAGCTGCAATCACAACAGACAGCCGAACGATTTTCTACTCGGCTTGCACTCCTGCTCTCTGAGAGCACTCGTCAACAACTCGGTATAAGGGAACTGTGGGACGGCATTTCAAACTCCTTACGTACAGCTGCAACCGAAACCATTGGTTTTCGGAAAGTGCAAAAGAATAGCTGGTACGATGAGGAGTGCCGTGTCGCAGCGGAGAGAAAACAGGCTGCCTACCTCGCAACGTTACGATCGACCACAACACGTGCGGGATGGGATAGATACCGAGAGTTGAAGAGGGAAGCGAGACGCATTTGCAGACAGAAGAAGAAAGAGGCCGAAATGCGTGAGTACGAACAGCTTGATAAGCTGGCCGACAGGGGTAATGCTCGAAAATTCTACGAAAAAATGCGGCGACTTACAGAAGGTTTCAAGACCGGAGCATACTCCTGTAGAACCCCCAAAGGTGATCTAGCCACCGATGCCCAGAGCATACTTAGATTATGGAGGGAACACTTCTCCAGCCTGCTGAATGGCAGTGAACACATAGCACCAGGAGAAGGCGAACCCGATACCCCAATCGATGACGATGGAGCAGACGTTCCATTGCCCGACCATGACGAAGTTCGAATAGCAGTTGCCCGCCTGAAGAACAACAAAGCGGCAGGGGCAGACGGATTGCCGGCCGAGCTATTCAAACACGGCGGCGAAGAACTGATAAGGAGCATGCATCAGCTTCTTTGCAAAATATGGTCGGATGAGAGCATGCCCAACGATTGGAATTTAAGTGTGCTATGCCCAATCCATAAAAAAGGAGACCCCACAATCTGCGCCAACTACCGTGGGATTAGCCTCCTCAACATCGCGTACAAGGTTCTATCGAGCGTATTGTGTGAAAGATTAAAGCCCACCGTCAACAAACTGATTGGACCTTATTAGTGTGGCTGTAAACCTGGTAAATCAACAACCGACCAGATATTCACCATGCGCCAAATCTTGGAAAAGACCCGTGAAAGGAGAATCGACACACATCACCTCTTCGTCGATTTTAAAGCTGCTTTCGACAGTACGAAAAGGAGCTGCCTTTATGCCGCAATGTCTGAATTTGGTATCCCCGCAAAACTAATACGGCTGTGTAAACTGACGTTGAGCGGGACCAAAAGCTCCGTCAGGATCGGGAAGGACCTCTCCGAGCCGTTCGATACCAAACGAGGTTTCAGACAAGGCGACTCCCTATCGTGCGACTTTTTCAATCTGCTGCTGGAGAAAATTATTAGAGCTGCAGAACTGAACCGAGCAGGTACAATCTTTTATAAGAGTGTACAGCTGCTGGCGTATGCCGATGATATTGATATCATCGGTCTCAACACCCGCGCCGTTAGTTCTGCTTTCTCCAGACTGAACAAGGAAGCAACGCAAATGGGTCTGGCAGTGAACGAGGGCAAGACGAAATATCTCCTGTCATCAAACAAACAGTCGTCGCACTCGCGACTTGGCACTCACGTCACTGTTGACAGTCATAACTTTGAAGTTGTAGATAATTTCGTCTATTTAGGAACCAGCATTAACACCACCAACAATGTCAGCCTAGAAATCCAACGCAGGATTACTCTTGCCAACAGGTGCTACTTCGGACTGAGTAGGCAATTGAAAAGTAAAGTCCTCTCTCGACGAACAAAAACCAAACTCTATAAGTCGCTCATAATTCCCGTCCTGCTATATGGTGCAGAGGCTTGGACGATGACAACAACCGATGAGTCGACGTTGCGAGTTTTCGAGAGAAAAGTTCTGCGGAAGATTTATGGTCCTTTGCGCGTTGGCCACGGCGAATACCGCATCCGATGGAACGATGAGCTGTACGAGATATACGACGACATCGACATAGTTCAGCGAATTAAAAGACAGCGGCTACGCTGGCTAGGTCATGTTGTCCGGATGGATGAAAACACTCCAGCTCTGAAAGTATTCGACGCAGTACCCGCCGCGGGAAGCAGAGGAAGAGGAAGACCTCCACTCCGGTGGAAGGACCAAGTGGAGAAGGACCTGGCCTCGCTTGGAATATCCAATTGGCGCGACGTAGCGAAGAGAAGAAACGATTGGCGCGCTGTTGTTGACTCGGCTATAATCGCGTAAGTGGTGTCTACGCCAGTAAAGAAGGAGAAGATATATATATATGTATATGTATATGTGTATATATGTATAAGTACACATACAACCTTCAGACAAAAGCCGGAAATCGTAAAAATTAACCAAGCTTGAACCTGTCATGCTTCCAACCATTACTATTGCAGCACTTGTGTTTTATTGTTTTCGAAACACTCTTTGCCAACTATCTACTAGGAATATGTGTGCTTGTATACATACAGATAATTGACTACACTGTGTTTTGCATAAAATAACTGGCGTATACATATGTATGTACGTATGTTCAACTACTGTTCACCATTAGCTGGTAATGTGGCGGATTGTTGTAAATAAAACTGGCAGGAGCAATAAATTAATTTTAATTTCTTTATTACACATGTTCTTTTTTAAAGAGTACTCGCGCTGAAGTAAAACAATTTTCTAATTCTCACTATCACAAACAGAAGGGAAAGTTATGAAACAGAAAATTCGATTTTAGACTGACGAATGTAAATAGGACTGACGAATGTAAATAGGACTTTCCAAGAATTCCCAACCTGCCTTAGTTTGGAGAACCCACCTGTCATCATTTCCCACCGAACTCATGGAGTACGTAGGAATTTTTCAAAGGAATTAAGAATTTCATTGATTTGGCAAACCGTTTTTTTTTTTATGAAAAAAAAAACTTTTGTAACGTTTTTATTGAAAAACCCTCTCTCAAAGTTAAGGCCACTGACTCCGAATTTCAGCAGTCAATTTTAATAATTTCGATTCGTTATTGGATCGTATATCTTTTCATGATGAAATGGCATACTTCACTGAAGATAAATGTCAAAAGAGCGGGAAAAATACTGCGTCGTTTGCTGTCCCTATCGGTCTACTTCTGTGGTGCCCTATTAAAAAACCTTACATATATAAGTCCCAAGTTAATTTTTATACACTATGCACCCAGCTGCCTCAAATATAAATATACTCTACCTATATTATTGTTTATAAAATATCGACCACTGATTCATAAATATTTATTAATCTATATTAACGTGGGGTGCCCATTTGCTGGGTGAATGACCTCAAAACACACTTCGTAGGAAACGCTTTCGTAGAAATACCACTTAAGATAAATATTTACAAATATTTATTTCAAAACGAAATCAACAAAAGCATACTTATGTGAGTAAGCAAGTGCGCGCATACATGTAAACAAAATGCACTTCTAATTGCGGCACTAGATTATTGCATATTTTCAAGGCTTACGACTTGAGAGGCCTTCTAAGTGAGATCATCAAAAGTCATACAAAATAAGTGTATATATGAACGTATGTAACTGTTATATCATTATGATATATGCAAATATGCAAGTTGCAAGGCAGCCTTCACCCTTCAAGCTTGATTGCATTAACAAATAAATGCATATTGTTTATAATACATTTTGCATTTAATCTATTATACATATCTATATAGCTTTTTTACTAAATAAAGAGGGGCGCTCCCCTTTTTTCTGAATTGTGCAGTGGAAGGGAGCGCTTTGCGGGGGAGAAATTTGCAACGCGTGTGATGTAAATACTTTGTAATACAGGAATTGATTGAGAATATATACAATAAGTATATATGTATGTATGTATGTTAATGGGACTCTTTGGCGGCTACGCGCTCACAGTCGCTCTACGGCAGGTGCTAAGTATTGACACTCAGCATATACATATGAGTGCACTCACAAAGAAATTAATTAAAACAAAATTAATATATAAAAGGCATGACGTCAATTATCACATATACTTACAAATAAACGTATTATTAAGTGCTTGAAGTAAAACCAGCAGAATATATTGTCGATAATAAAGGAAAAACGAGAAAATAAATGTTTCAATAAAGTGATCGTTACTGTTATTTATCGACGCATCTTTCTATTTTCCGCTTAATAGCTTAATATCAAATTATAAGTCTCGAAGATACATATGTACATATATTAATGATTATTTTCAGAGCTATAGAGACAGAAAAACTACAAATAACCGCATATAAGACACTGTCATGTCCATACTATGCCAATATAAATTTTGTATGTATGTATGTATTCTGTTTATACGTTTGTTTTCGTTTGTCGCATTTGACTAAGATTTCTAATGCCTCAAGTTTGTACGGTCATTAGAAATAAAGGTAAATAACAATTATAACTCTGTTATGACAAATCGTCTAGACATTATAAACTAACACAGCAATTTGAGAAGAACACTGCTTGTCTATATATATATATTGGCGCTTGTAAGGGGCATTTGTTGGAAATAAAAGTTATACTTGCATATACTAAAAATAGAAAATAATAGTACATATTCCTTACGGTATTATTGGCTTATCTATTTACTCACAAATAAATAAATACGTAACGCATACAAAAATGTTCATATGTATTTTCGCATGAATGACACTCCATTTGATAGCTACCGCTTTCATATTTACCTTGCCGTCTGCTTTCTTTACTTCTTGCAGGCTTTGGAGCTAACGAGTAAACAAAACGAATTCACTAACCAAATATTTTTAATTAAATCATTATATTAGATCAAGTTTTCAGTATGAAACTTTTTTTGAAAATAAGACTAAAATTAGAATATACATATGTACATATGCATGAGTTTGTAAATCTTAACTATCTTCAGCGCTGTTAAATATTTATTTTTCTTATTTAACACTTTTAAAATCAAATGGCAACAGTGTTTTTGTTTCATAATAGTTTTTTATGCAAAATGTGGTAATAATGGGTATTAACCATCACTGGTGCTTGTATCCCCAGAGGTATTCATGTTTAACATTGTATCGCCTGATATAAATTGTGTATTTAATCTTACTTAACGCAAACCTCTGCCGGAAATATAATTGCTAGAATGAGCTGCAACAATATGGTGAAAATATAAGGATCCCTTTCAATTTCATTAAGTTCGAATTCGGAAGCATATCTCTTTGCTGTCATTGAAAACGAATATAGCCAAAAAATTATTCTTTGATGAAAAATATTATAATACATAACAAAAAATATAAAATCAATACATTGAAAACCACAGCTTCATTTTGAGGTGTTCAAAAAAATAAGAAAAAAATAACTTCGAAAAAATAGTCGAAAGGCGTTTATTGGTGTATTTTAAAAATCTTTTAAAAAGAAAGCAGTGGTCACTAACCCGCAGATTATATTTATTAAATTATGATATTAGGCATTGATTATTTTTCAGTTAAGACTTATCCACTTGGATCATAAATAATGTTACCAGTTTTTCACCCCAATGAACTTTCCAACGGCAATAGATTTTAGAGATATTTATCTACATTATTGTCGTTAACTACCATATTCTTCATCGTTGATCAAAGTTAGACCTTTACAAAGAAGAGGAATAAAAAAGAGACTTACATAAAATAACATAAGGCATGAGCGTTATCCATACCTAGAATAAGTTAATGGTCACAAAGAGATTTGCAGAAGTAACGCCGTCATTCCGACTTCATTCAAACACTACTAGGAACTCTAAGGCTTCATTAGCAAACTCTTCCTTAGAACTCGTATATATGTACATATTTATATTTGTACACATATATGTACATATGTATATTCCCTGCAAACCAAGAGCGGGTAAAAAACCAGATAATCAGTGGGTAACATGGTGGTAAACGTGGGGATAAACACATAGAGCGTGTCTTAGGCCGAGCGAATATTTAACCCACTCACGTACGTATACATGTGATCATATAACAAAAAATATTTGGTGTTAGTGCATAGAGACAAATTGTGTAGTTGTATTGAAATATTCGTCACAAGCGGGTAGCCGTGGTTGGCTGGGATTAGATTTGCGAATCTATGTACATATACATACATATGTACATAAAGTACTTAGCATAGTATATCGCCTAACTCGGGGTTATTAATTATTAGCTGATTTATGAGTTTTTAATGTGCGTCAGCAGCATTACACACAAAGGCTTGTTGCCACACGAAAAACTATCAATTCTAAATTTACATCATGGATTGCTTATCAGTAGACAATGAATAACAGGAATATTTCTTCAACCAGCACTCATATCTGCATATGTACATACATATGTACATATGTAAATATACATTAAAGTGCTTAAGTTAATTTTAACACATACATATTTCTACAAATTAAACGAATCAATCTTAAACGTATTTAGTTCATGGAATATGATCTTGCTGAAACTTACAACTTTTGTCCTTGCAAGTTGTTAAAAATAGTTTTGAAATATGACATATTGCAGATAAAGCGATTAAACTAAAAGTGACAGAGAAGGCTCGACAAAAGTTTCTGTTACTCATACTTAGCTTGAAAACTAATCTATTCACGGCACTCGTGTCATACCAGATAATAATATAACCCTTTCCTCGGACTATTCCAAATATATTTTTTATAACAATCAGTTACATATGTAGCTGTAAAATGCTGCTTCAATCCCTGCTACGGGTATACATATTAATTTAAACTTTCAATTGGTTCAAGTTCAGTAAACTAATAAAGCAATTGAATACCAACTAAATGAATACAACATTGGAACGGTTGAACAAATGATGGACTGTGTCGCATGTACATATATTTATACCAGTTATTTATTTATTACAATATATGTAAGTATATGCGAATCTATTGGTGTATATCAATTGCCGGAATGTATGTAAGGTAGTAGATATTAGAATAATCGCTTCTTCATTTATTTGTAATTATAATCAATATTCTTTAAACTAAATTATTTTCGTGCCACTCGATGGACTTATTCTAGTCACCGAGGAAACTTTGATTTAGCGCCATCTGTTTGTCAGTGCAAAAATTTATCACGTTATCACAGCTGTTTTTGACACTACGAAAAAAAAATCTGAACAAACAATAAAAAACGTGTAAACAAACAAATAAATTAAAAGCAAAGCATCCGAATTCACCTGGCAATTGACTTTCCAAATCAAGAAGTCCGACAATTTGTTACATTAAATGGAAAATAGGAAAACAAGAAGATTTTTGTAACGAAATACTACTGTAATATTGTATTAAACAATGTGAATTTTTTAATATCAAAAAACAGCTGTTTTAAAAATTGCCAAAGTCTGTGAGGACAGTCTAGATTAATGAATCGATTAAATGTAATCCAATTCAATATTTTAATAAATGAACGGTTTGCTCTAATGCGAGTTCATACGAATGGCGAATTTGTTGTTTAACAAACACCAGTTTCGCTGTTAATAGTTTCGCTGTCAATGTGATTGTTTGGGTTATCGTCTGCACGTTTTTTGTTATTGTGTTGACCAAGTTAAACAGCTTTTCAGCATGATAGGCTATCAGTCTATATTGTACAATTAATTTGGTTGCAATATAAATTACAATAAAAATTAGGTGGGCCACGGTCCTACATCAGTCTACAGATAAGTAGCCAATGAGGAGGGGAAAAACACAAAACTGGTGTGCAAACAGAACAGGTGGAGTGTTGTATGTAAGTACATACACACCGCAAATGAAGCGTAAAAACACACATTCTCAAGGTGTAGCATAAACCTGTACAATGCAGCGCTGTCCAAACAGCACATATTGGTATCCAAACATATGGCGCATAACAGCTGCTTGCAAAATAAATACAAGTATAGTAAAATAGAATACTCGTACATAGTCACTTTTACTAAGCTGCCTCCAATAACAACTGTTGCAAATAGTTTAAATGATTAACTAATATGAAAATTTCACGCTTAATTTCTTTAGGAACATATGTATTTATTAACTAAACGGTGAACAAAACCCAAGTTTGTGCTAGCATTTACTCTGATCAAAATGAATTCAGAAGATATTTCCAACTATTAATTAATGAAATTAAAACTACTTTTAAACTATATTATGCGCCTAACCGCAGGGTGGAAGCCGACGTGACAATGTCATTGTTCAACCATCCTAGTTTTGGACTTTTTAACTCAAGCTAAGTTAATGGCAATCAAATAAACAATTAGAATGTATGTAAGTATAGACAAATGTGAAGCCTTTCCGATTAGAATTGTAAACTTGTGGAAAATTATGAATTGGTTCTCATAATAACACATGAGGATAGAATTCAATGAATTCCAGCTAAACATCAATGTATAAATAGTGCTTATTGGGCAATGGTGGAACTTGTTTAAAAAATCATAATAGTTTGCAAATAATATTTATGTATTTCATATCGAATATTCATACGTGTATGTATAAAAATTTAACCGTTTAACCATAGGAGTATGTGACAGGTATCTATAGTATGTTCTGTTCTTCCAAGTCAATCGTTAAAAGATCTTTTTCAAAATATATAAAAAGATCCAATATTTTAAAAAGTTCAATGACCGATTTCAACTTTTTTGTGAACCGATACTATGGAGGCGAGCATCTTTTTGAATAACAAACCCATTAACGTCACTGTAAATCTCTTCAAAAGAAACCATTTGCAATATCATTCTATTTTTACTTTTGGTATGAAATCAAAATCATTGAAGGAAAATGGCATGCAAGTTTTGGATACAATTTTTCGGTTATTTTTCAGTAACAAAGCACACTTAGGTATTTAAAATAATATTTGCATAGAATATATACAGCACTGGCCAATACTAAAGCACCCTTGTGTCATTTTTCAAATTTTTGTGTTTATTAAAACGATTAAATCACAATATTTAAATAAATAGGTGTATTATAATAATCTAATTGACCATCAAGTGTGGTGGTAAATACTCTTAGCTTCCCTAATTCTCTCTGGGATATTTCTATCAATTAATTTGTGTTTCATTTACTAGACATGTACATAAGTATGTATATATTTATACATGACCGTGTATAAAAAACAAGTAAGGAAGCGCTAAGGTTGGGTGTAACTATTATACTCTGTGCAACTTGTTTCTGTAGGATAAAATGTACCAGTGAATGCTGAGTTGTAATTAACTGTTTCAGAATATTCTTAATTAGCATTATTATTCTTATATTGGCGGTCATACTGTGTAAGCCGTAAGCTATTTATTATTGAGTCGTCCCCACCAAATTACGAATAAATGTGGTATGTTGTTAGCATTCAAAGGCAAGGATATATCAACTAAATATTTTTATAAATATATTGAATACTTCTAAAGAAAAAATTTTAATATTTTGAAAATTGAAACTATGTTCATGCTAACCCTAAAACCGCTCAACCACTTCATCACTCATACGCCACGGCTTACAGCTTAGTCCCTCCTTTGTACATACATACATACATACATATATGCGCACGGTATTATGAATGTAAGCGCCCATATGTACAACAAAATAAAGTTCATTGACTCACTTTTCGGTTTTAATGGGAGGCAAGACGAGACTCGGCATATAGACTATCAAGTTAGAAGCCAAATTACACTGGTGTACTAAATATTCGCCAATAAAAAAATTTTAAATTTGTATTCTAAAAATATGATTTGGCTTATCAGCTCATGATAACAGACAGCAAAGAACAAAAAAATGTTCGAAATGTTACCGAAATTATAATACCCTTTACAATTACAAAATATTCCTTAAGGCAGCTATATCCAGTGCATTATAGAAGCGATATCAGCGGTTCTGAGAAATGAACAGCTACTTGAAGAGCAAAATACGTACAAAATTTTTCAGATCGATATCTCAAATATTGAAGAACTAGTTCGCGTATACATATTACAGACAGATAGACGGACATGACTAAATCAACTGAGCTCCTCACGCTGATCCTTCATATGTGTAGGGTCTTCGATGTTTCTTTCTGGGTGTTTCAAACTTCATAACAAACTCAATATACCCCGTTCAAGGCATAACAAGAGGGGGAGTTTGGCTGCTTTGCTGCAAATATAACACATTCTCGTATGTGTGCTTATACAAATATACATATGTTTATATAGTATATAGAAAATAAATGTATATTTGAGAATACATACATACACTTATATTTCGTTTGTTTTCGCTAAGTTCGTAAATATCAAAAAAAATCTAATTTTATTCCTACTGGCGTTGGAAATACAACAGCGCATCACAATGGCTGTTTAGCGCTGAAAACGGGTGTTGACGGGCACCAAAATAAAATAGACTTACTTAAAGCAAATCTCCAAAAAATAACAAAAATAGAATTAGCATGATTTGTGGTTGATTATAAAAAGTAAAATAAATGGGTTATATGTATGTATGTATATTATAAAATTATATATTATTATGAACGTACGTACATATCCACGGACTTATGCCCCGCAGGAAACTTCAGTGGTAGGAAATGAAAAGTAATCTGTTTCAGAAGACTATAAAAACTCATTTAATATTATTTATTTTTAATGGCAAAACAAACGTTTTCTTTATAATTAGCCCAAGCCACATACAAATGTATGTATATGATTAGAAGAATGACATAAAAAAGTCCTATCTTATGGATTGCATTTTCATTTTGAGGTGACAATAGCTTCAAATCGGGTTAATGCGTTGATAGATATTTAATTAATGAAAATTCGAATTAAGAATAGCCCTTCCTCCAAAAAACTGGCTGTGAACGGACTTACAGTTGCTACATTGTGCCTTTTACATCCCATTAGAGATTCCTTTCATTCGTAGCTTTCTATTAAGGGTACACATACTTATGTACGTATGTATTTTATGTGCTTGTAGTTTTGTATTTTGTAGTATATCTATGTATGTATTCACGAAAATAATACATCGTATGTTCGTGTAGGCAAGCGTTCGTGCCTAAATATTTACATACATATGAATGTATAGTATATCAGTTTTAATAAGTGAACATTTGTTCTTGTGAGCGGGTAACAAATAATTCAACACTCGGTGTAGAAATAACTTATCATTATAATAATGTTTATTTAATTAATTTAGTTCACACATATTTACAAAATCTGTACACATCATACGCAGCTGTAAGTGTGAATGTTTTTTCTGTGCTGGCTTTTATTATACAGAGTAAAATTATCGCAAACAGCATAATAACAAAAGAAACAACACAAACAACACAACACAACTCAAACAAAAAGCAAAAAGTTGTCAATTTAGGGTAAGTAAGTAGGTAGTTAACTGATAACAGCCATTATTTGTTGTCTGTCGTAAGATTATTAAATCGTCGCGCTCACCTCGAGATAAGGCACAGAAACAACAACAAATAGCTATAATAGAATATGACATTATCTAGTGCTATTTAACTGCTGGCAATCCTAACACAACACAGACCATAATTGATATTTTATGTGTACATTAGTATATACACATACATACATATACATATGTACATACATATGTATGCCTATATGGATACTATTGAGTGTAAGCGGGGGAACCGTAATTGTGGATTTATTTGACCTCTCTCTTGTCCAAAAACAACAATAACAATGACGTTAACCTTTATTTGATTGTGCCAGTAAATATTATTTATTCCAATTATTTGTCCGATTCGCTACTTTCTAAGTTTTGTCGAACATAGTTTGGCAAACAGTGAAGATCATGACATAAAAATTGAGCATCTTTACTTAATGATGGTTAGAGTCATTTTATCTATTTGACTTTTGCTGGCATTATGACAATATTTATACAAATACATATACATACATAAGTATGTATTTATACTTCACAACCGTCTGCATTTTTCGGTATCGAATTAATACCGAGAATTCATAAATTAATACTTGAATATAGATGATACTTTAAGATTGAAAAAAAGCATGTGGTATGAAATAGTAAATACTTTTAAACTGATTTTTTTTTTGATGTCGTGCGTTATTATAAAATATCAATATTGAATTCGCCAGAGAAATCAATCAATTTCAAAAAAATTTACTTTCAGGTTTTACAAAAGACCATTTGCGGATATTAATGTGTGGATAATGATTGATCATTCAGCATTTGTGAGGAAGGCCGATTTCCGTTCTACTTAAAAAAATTCTGATTAATACTTGTTTACATAAATATGGCATCCGGTTTTCAACGTCTCAACGCCTCAAAGGCTCCATTTCCACTTTATTTGCGCGAAGAATCGGATGGTCATGCACTTTACCCAATTGAAGTAGACTTTCTCAGAAGTATACAATCAAATTCCAATTGAATAATTATAAGAGAATTATTAGACAATAAGTGGAGGGTAGCTTGAGTCGATACATCTTTTTTGATTTGACATCGAAGGAAATTCAAGAAATGGCCGCGATTAGTAAAACATTAAGTTGAAAAAAAATTTAATAACACGCCGTTGTTATAAGTATTTTTCATTATCTCCTTGTCATTGCAGACAGCCACATTGTTCAGGTGCTCTGTTTTTGTCAACAACATTCGGAACAATTCGGATTTAATAATGGCGTGCCTGACCTCAGGCAAGTCGTATTTTCTTGATCGAATTGCAATAACAACAGCAACATCAACTACAATTATACAATAAAATATACAACAATACCAATAACATATGGTTACATAAACCGCTAAAAACCGTCTGTGACTAAAGTGACTCGTAAATTAAATCGTAAAAAATATGCAACTTAGTGTAATAAAATTTAACTATAAACAATGACAACAACTAAACTGCATTCATACATATTCACATATGTTTAAATATGATAATGGAGTTGAGCAGAAGTAAATAATAATAGAAAGCTCGTTTCCTCGGTCCCTTGATCATTCATTGTCGTCTCCTAGCCAACGAACTACAAGTTCGAGCCTCGGTATGTGAACACAGACTATGTATGACATTGCATGAAAAGAACCAAATTGTTTTCTCTTTCGAAAAACATTTTAAGGAATGAAAAGGCTTTCTGTGATCTTAGATCAAAATTTCACAAAAAGTTTATTGGATATACATTCAAAAACATCAAATCAGGCTATATTATTAACGTTATGATTAACATATGAATTAATAAGCGAATGCATTGACACGGCGTATTCCGCGTTGTTCCTTAACCTTACCATTTGCCATTTTTAAATTTATTACGAGTATTTCGCACTCGTATGCACGGATGTAATTACATTTCGTGCTCTTGATAAAACAATTTCAAAATCGTGCTCCATTTGCCATAACAAATTTAGATAGAATAAAGTCTCAGTATCAGTAGAACTCTATACAGACGTGGATATACATATGTACAAAAGGTATAAAAATTTATTTACTTGTTCATAATGATCCGTCTGGTGTACCAAGGTCGTATGAGTGATATGCGTGTTTTTGCGACGTGGATTCGCACAGCCCACTTCTAGAATGCATTCGTACTTATACTTCGATGCATAAGAACATGGCACGACGGTCTTAATGCAAGGAAACTTTGAAAAAGTGTATGTTACTGCAGCAATAAAAAATATTTATGGTATGCATACGAATAAGCATATCAACAACAACGGCACATATGTATTTCAGCCATGCAAATAACAATTGTGGTTAGCGGCTGGTAATTAACGGCGCGTCACTAAAAATACGCTTGACGTAGGTCATGTTTTCCGTTTTCAGTATTCGGACTCGGTCTTGCGTTTCTAATCAGAATATGGCGGCGCAATGGTGGAGGCGGAAATTGGTTGCTGGGGCCTGCGCCTAAACTCGCGACTGGCGCCAGGCGGGCCGTAAAAGTGTTTTTCTCGCCACATTATTTACATTAAAGTAGAAAAATGTTAATGCATTTTTGGTTTTACGAACTTGTTGAGCATTCAGAATTAGCTAGATGAGTACTACCTTCACGCTGTGGCACCAGTGCGCGTAACAATCCCATAAAATAGTAATAAATTTTATAAGCAAAAACAATTTAGTTTAAGTCAAATTGAATGCGTCTGCCACCTAAAGAAAACCACTACGATTAATTTGGTAAACCTTTGAGTGACAATTTTTTCAGATTTTTGATAATTTTAATCAGTTCCAGTCACCCTGTCACCAATAAAGCCCCGCGACATACCGGTGGTAAGTGTGAAATATCTATTCAAAGCAAAAAGGAAAACTTTTTAAATCTTTTCGGCGTTATATCTGATCCTTAGAGTTATCTTCAATTCTTAATAGTGACTTCCCTTTTGTAATAGCGGGAGGGAAATTATATCTGGTCATTGTCCTTTATCTAAAACTAAAAATGTTTCTAAAGCGAACATCTCTACAAAAAAAAGGGAACATCCCTCAAGGCCCTGTAAGATTTAACACGTGTCAGAAGTAAACTAGAAACTTTGATATTGTCTGAGGAGACGACTCTGGACTTTACTTGGGTCCTGATAAGTAACCAGTCGCAATATGAACACATCCGTGAATTTTCAGTTGCAAATGTAAAGTCACGATATCCGTAATACAATACACCATTAAGTAATGTTAACTCGAGTTGCGCTATTGGTTTTTTAACCTCACCCAAGCCCAACAAATCAAGATAACTTTTTGAACATTTATTTGTAAAGAACAAAATATGCATTTCCGACTTGCGATGTAATGGATTTCATGAATTGCACGTAGAATCAACCAGATATCAATAAAACACTTATTTAATACGAGTACAAACAAAACAAAAGAAAAACTTAATTGATTACAATTATTGGAGCCATTAAACTCGGACTCTGGACAGCAAATATAAGTCGAGATAAGATAAGGAACCCTACCGAGAGATCTCGATTCATACGTTGCTCGTATAATTGTTGAGAGATGAAATAGAAACACATAAGCAAGTAAAAGTATACCAAAAACAATAAAGTGAAATACAAAGAAAATTATTGATCAGTAAAGCGATGCAAATCCAGACTTTTGTGCGTAAGCTTTTTAATAAAATAAAATTGCAAACTGCTTATTAGCGCTGCGTGCCTTTCAAAGCTATAAAACAACTTAAATCACAAAACAGAGAAAAAATTGCTGATAAGATAGACTAAGTGCATTTATAAATATATATGTATACTTATTTTTGTATTTGCAAAAACAAGCAAGGAAGAGCAATGTTCGGGTACAACCAAATATTTTATACTCTCCCAATTTTCAAAATTTTCAAACATCAAAGACGGAAACATATTTTCAGGTATTGGTAAAAATAGGTATGTATAAATGAGAGGCCAAATTTAATATAAGGAATGTACTCGTATGAGAAAATTATTATGTTAGGGCTATGAGGGTTGGACCGGAGCATAGACCAATTTCATTTAAATTTAGGGTTAGACTACTTAATTTTGTAGAAAACTTAACTATTCAGGGTATATTGAGGGCAACTCACACACTGACCGATATATTCGGCATAAAATCTGCTAGAATAACGAAGATCTATACATATAGTATATACATATATGGAAGCTGCATAGTATTGTATATTCAACAATATACTTTTTTCACTAAAAACTCTTTATTTTAAGTATATATACATATGAGCGTTATAGGTAATATTGAAAATCCAAGCCAAGCAAGAAAGGACTAAGTTCGGGTGTAACCGAACATTTCATATTCTTGCAACTTGCCAGGATCAAATACAGGGAAATAAGGTTCATAATGCATAAGACTGATGGAATAATATAATGCACCAAATTTGGATAGTTCCTGTACTCGTAATATAAAGGTGTATAACGGGTGATCCATTTAAACGTACTTTTTTCAATATCGATCATGCGCGAGTCGTGTCCAGCTATCATATTATTTTAGTTCAGTATTATTTGGTATTTTATCATCGAAATACTTACGAATGAACAACGTTTACAAATCGTTCAACTGTAACACGAAAATTCACGTTCTATAAAGAATGTGATCAACATAATCGGCCTACTGAGGGTACTATTCTCATCTCATCACCCATTTTGGGACCCAGACGTAGCAGTCGTAGCTAAGAGGGTACACGAAGACCGTGGAGAGTCGATTCAATACCGCTCGCAGCAACGGTCGGACTAACGTATGGAACGACTTGACGCATTTTACGTCGAGATCTTAAATTGAAAGCGCACAAAATACATCTTGTGCAAGAACTGAAGCCCCTCGACCTTTCTAAGCGACATCGCTTCTCTCTATGGTCTCTTGAAAAGTTCCGACGTTTTCGAGCGAAATTTTTTTCAGCGATGATCCCCATTTCTAACACAATGGGTGTATAAACAAGCGAAATTACCGCATATGAGACGAAGAGCAACCTGAAGAGATTCAAGAGAAAAGCTGTAATTTCATGAAAAAAAAAAAAAACGGTTTGGTGTGTTTTGTGGACCGGTGGAATCATCGGTTCATATTTCTTCAAAACTAATGCCGATGAGAACGTATCCGTCCATGGCGGCCATTATCACGCCATGATAACCGACTATTTGGTGCTTGAAATTGAAGCTCGTGATATCGCGAAATTTGGCTTCAGCAAGACGGCGTCAGTTCCCACACATCGCATCAATGAATGTATTTGT
The DNA here is from genome assembly GCF_023373825.1 of Bactrocera dorsalis. Classification (NCBI taxonomy): domain Eukaryota; kingdom Metazoa; phylum Arthropoda; class Insecta; order Diptera; family Tephritidae; genus Bactrocera; species Bactrocera dorsalis. The sequence goes on from NW_026038077.1 coordinate 110,576, forward strand.
TGGGAAAACACTTCGTTGTGCAGATTGTTTCACGTTTTGGGCCGGTGGACCTGCCACCAAGATTTTGATTTACTATATATAAAGTCTAAAGTCTATGCGGACAATCCCGATTCAATTCGGGCCTTGGAGCAAAACATTATTTTAACATCAATACGTAGCATTCGTCAGTTACCAGTCGAAATGCTCAAACAAGTCATCGAAAATTGTACTCAACGGTTGAACCGCCTGAGACGTAGCTGCGGCCAACTGTTGAAAAGTATAATCTTCAAAAAATAAATGCCAAAGAATGTTCTTTCGATTGATAATCAATATTCCTCATTAAATTTGGGGCTTCTGTGTTTTCCTTTAAAAAATGTAGGGAACAAAAATATAACATTACATCATACACTGCAGCAACATGTTGCGAGAACAAAAAAACAGAAAGTGTATATATTATATATGTATGTACTTAAGTATGTAAGCATTAAATGATAACCCTAATGAGTATACCCACTATAAAAGTGCTTATACTGCATATAGGTCAATGAAAATTAGTTTTTTAATGAACAACAGACAATAGGTATGGTATTTAAAACTTTTAAAAGAAAAATTAGAATGTATGGCGAGAAATTCCAAATTACTCGCAAAATCATTTAATGCGAAATAATGTGTAAGTAAAATAAGAGTGTTCATTCGAAGCAAACCAACAAATTAACAAAAGCTTTCCTTTACACATAAGATTAGCTAATGCTAAACGTAAGCTTTATCCGTTAACAAAATAACCAATAAACAATAAATAAATCATAAAAAATATTGATTGTAAGTAGAATACATGGGTTTACTTACATCTTGGCCAATTTGTCCCATATCTGCACAGAACTCAAACATTGAGAAGATGCGAAGGGGCAATCGAAATCGTTCAGTTGTCAAAACAGAGCCTATAATGACGACACGTGCGATTGTATTGCAATCAGCAGTCAATATAGAAATTCAACATACACAGCAACTTGCTACAAATGGCGGCGAATCAGGTTCAGGTGGAGCAACTCTTAAACTGCTGATCTGAACAGCTGCACGTCGCAACGAAGGCCAGATCTAACGAGCCTTCTCGCTGCTGAGGGAACGGTATTGTGTTGCGCACGCTGCCGTACCGTGTTGTCACGAAAGTGTGGGTTTGGAGAACTCTTTCTGCTTGTTTATTATTTCTGTGTTCACGCGCAATTAGATTTCTCCGTTTGTTCAACTTTAGGTTATTCGGTAACCTTACTTAGTTTAGCTGCCGTTTCTGTAGACATGCAATACTGTTGAAATCTGGGGCCGTAGCTTCGCTATTAGAGTCAAATATGGCGCGACTTTTATGCTTTTGTACAAATTACGAGTATTTAGTTATTGTTTTCATTGACGATTTATTGATGGACTTGTATTTTTAACTTCGTTGCGATTTACGAACTGCCCTGCTCGATCACAAGCTATTCGTATCACGCGTGTCGCACTATTTGTCCACTTTTATGGTAGTTACGAATGTTTATTCGATTGCAATCAACCGTTACAACAGCTTTTTTACCTCACACGCTTGGGCTCGCTACGGTCAACTAATAGAAACGGTGTTTCGCTGCAATGTACCTCTCGTGCTAGCTGTTTAATTATACGCTCTTTTTCGCACAATATTTTTCTATTTTATTTATACCAATTTCCACACCTTCGCCTTGTTTGAATTCTTTTCTTTGGCACTCTTTCACCGTCTTTCTTTTGATCTTTCCCTCCTCCTTGTCGAAGTTAGTAGAGAATTCGGCAACAGTCGTCACCATGCGTCGTTGCTTTGCAAAGCGTCAAACTGGTTTGTGCTGGAACACCTTGCTCCGCTGCAACGTTGCACTATAGCACCGATTTCTCTTTGCTTTGCTCTGCTGCAGCTGTCAACTGCAATTTAGCTACTGCCGGTTGCTTTGTTCAACTCTGCACGAAATGTTTACTCTTTCAACTCAGCTGTTTTGCTGGTGTTTCTGGTTTAGTTAGTGTTGTTGGCAACGTTTACTGTCATACAATGTTGCTATCGCTGCTGTTGTTGCAGTTGTTGCGTTTGTGGAGCTTGTTAAGTTTTTCCGTCTTTTGCCTATTGTAATCCCACCGCAGCGGTTGCTGTCCGGGTTGTGATTGAGACGCTTGAAGGTGAAGATCGCACGTCGTATATTGATGAAGCTCAACTCTTCGATGCGTTGTTGTAATTGCTGTAGTTGTTCTTTGTAGTGTGGTAATGTCTTAACTGTAATGGTTATGTTTTTGTTTTTGCTACTCATTTGTATATGCAACAACGTGATGGATGCAAGCGCGGCGTTTGCTGCGGCAAATCGTCAAATTGTACAAAAAATATCGAATATATAACAGCAATTATGCTTTGCGCGCCCAACGGTAGTTGCTGCGGAATAAAATATTGCTCGCACTACGGAAAGCCAATCATTAAATATATTTGATCAGCTGTTGATTTTTAACGGTTATTCACGCAGAATTTTGAGTGGCTTCTTAAAAAGTTCCTATTCCCCGGTATATTCTGCAATGAAAGGGGAATTATGTTAAAATGTTCTATTAAAGTGACGGTGTGCTTATACTATAAGTTATAGTCTATAACTATGATAAATACTATAACAATGACTTTTCAAAGCAAAATACATACATATTTCAAACTTGAAATCATTTTGCCGATTTTTAGCTTTGGATTCATATGTATTTCCCATACCATCATCTCTTATGTAAATTGTAAGTATAAGACATACATATCGCTCATTTGCTGCAAGACCGGCATAAATCAAAAAACGTGATTTTTGAGTTAATGCTGCAGAATTGTTCGTTATATCATACTTCATGTTGAGTGAAAAATGCATATGAATACCTCTTATATGCTCCGCTTGAGAAGAGGTGTAAGGTTGGAGTCACCGTGTAAGGTTGTACACAGTTGAAAACTTTAAACGCGTTTTCTGGAGAATCGATTTTTTTGACTTATGCCGGTCTTGCAGCAAGTGAGCGATATGTACAATAATGTACATACATATGTACATATACGTATGTATCTGCTCCTGGGAGCTCGGTCTCGGGCTTGGACTGGAATTAAGAAATACGAATGCAACAAAGTTACTTAAGGGTGGCATCACATGAAGACACATATTCCCTATTCAACATTGTTTACATAAGATTTTTTAAATGCTATTGAAAAAAAAATATTATTAAATCAGACAAATTAAAAAAAGAGAAAAAAAGGTTCGGGTGCAACCGAACACTTTATACTTTTGCAATTGCAAAAATCAAAGACAGGAAAATACTTCAATGTGTGTAGTAAAGTCAGCCAGAAGTTCGAAATTCCTGATATTAGTTATACTCGTATAGGGGCTAGACCAAGTTACCAAATTTATCTATTTGAGGCTCAAAGATACACTGTTATGAATAAAACACGCTCTCTTATTTTCATTGGGATAATTCACATATTGGCCGATATATGCGGTACAAAGTCACCCAGAAGTTCGAAAGTCATTATATTAAGTATATGGGAGATAAGGGAAGTATTGATCCGATTCAATCCATTTGTGACATACAGACATACCATTACAAGAGAAGGATTAGTCTTTTAATTTAAATTATATGTATACATATATCACATATTTACCGAAATTTCGATCAGAAGCCAACTATAGATACCGGGGTCTAAATATTCTGTACCTAGGGGCTTGGACAGTTTTAATTGGATTTAAACAATTTTTGGTCTTAAGGTGGCACGCACTAAACACATTATTCATGCAAAGTTTTATTCCATTATATTAATTACTTCTTGATTTGTATACTGGCGTGGTTGTTGTCCGATTTTCACAATGTGACATAAAAATGTAAGAATGCCACTTATTAAATTTGGTCGGATGGTCGGATCCCGAGATATGGAGTTTCCCCAAAAAGTGTGCGGTGCCACACCCATCGTCCCATTTTCACGCCGGCTTCCATAAATCTCTCTCGTACTATCTCGGTGGTAAAATTTAATGTCTCTGGCGTATTTAGCGGTTGATTTATCGTGCTTTTAGGGCGGGGCCATGCACAGTTCCCTCTCATACATAGTATATACATATCGTAAAAATTTATTTTTAGATAGTATTTAGATTTTTCTTCGACGGTTAAAATTATATCTATCCCTATTTCAAATTTACACAATTACATACATCACATTTTGACTGTAGTAAAGAAGAACTGCAATATTCGTATGCGAGGGAGATATGAGAAATTTTAGGCAAAATAATAGATGATATTAGCCTTCCATCTCAAGTTCTAGCAAATTATTAAAACTGAGCTTTCTATCTACAGCTATGTCAGCACGCTTAGAATCGAGGAGCGACAGTTCAGTAGACTGCGTGCCATGCATTGGGATGATGCAATCGGAACCGATTGATTGCTATGTCACGCAACTCAGGTGCACGGAATGCAACGCATGGCATGCCAATAGCTTGTTGTTGCCAAAGTATGCGTCAACAGCAGGCACATTTGGCACAAAGACTGCAACAGTTGGTGTTTTGGCGAAAAGCCTTTAGGGTGTAGAATGAGTATAGTGGGGAAACGAACGAAAATGTCATGCATGGCGTGGTGAGATATCGGCAGTTATTCGAAATTTATTTCTTTATTCTTTATTTCTCGAATAGATACTCATTTCATTATATTTCACCATTTTATTTCACTTCAATAGTTTATTTTGTAGACTTTTTCGCCAAGAAACATCTGCTTATACTTATTTATTTGTGTGCATTTCTGGCATTGCTGACTATTTTAAATGCACATCTGTTCGAATTCTTTGATTCTTCCTTTTGTTGGTGACTGTTTGTTTGTGAACATTTAATTTAAGCAACACATTTCTACACTTGTAATCGTTGAGATATTCACACTATTTCCACTTGATTTTTTTAAATGTTTGACATTTTTAGCTGGGTACATGATAGAAGCGAAGCACGTGATATTTTTCGGTGATCTCATGACGTATCGAAATTTTACTTGCAACACCTCACACAGCTACATATTCAGTATGCATGTATGTACATATGTATGTATTTAAAATGCAGTAGTAGTCACTTTTTATGTTGACGCATCGGGTATATTTACACATAACTGAAAAAATTGCATTTGAAGAAAAAGAACGTTACGTACACACATCGAGTGAGAAAATTTATTGAAATTGCAAACTGCTTCTTAACAAACATTAAGTATAAATTAGAGTTGATCTTAACATAACTACTTATATGTACATATGTTTATATATATATACATATGTAAGCATAATCTTTATAAATTTAAACGAACTAATCTAATTGTTATTTTTTATGCTTTTCATTTGTTTTCAATAAAATAGAATCCACACCATGAACTGTATCAATATTTTACTCTCCTGTTTTGACTATCAACATAGTTCTTTATGCATATAATATGTATGCGAGTTGCAAAACAACAGTCTACTTTGTATTCATATGAAGCTTAAGTATTTATGCAAACATATGTACATATGTATGTATGTACATACATATATAGAACTATACTATACATATGTATGTGATACAAATATTTGTTATTTCTAATTGCCAGTCTCTCTGTCTACAATGCCTATGTAAATACATGTATGCACTCTGCACTAATAGCAACTAGTTCCAAGCTACTTTACAACTAGTATCAACCGCAAGCGTAACTAGTCCACCGACTGTAATGATTGTACGCGCTGAGGTACTATTAAATTCAAATTCTCAGATTTTAATCAATTATATACATACATATGTACATATTTCACACTTCATCAAAACATTAAAGTACAATTTTAATATGATCTTCTTTAACCTACATTTTCAGTAAAAATTTAATTTGAATTTTCAACACATCATACATTTTTGATTAAAAAACGCGAGTCAACTATTTTCATTTTCAAATAACATTCTAAATTAATATGAATCGAATAGTAGTCAGAAGACTAGTTCGATTTTAGTCCGAAATTCTATCTGATAACAGAAATTTTCTGACTAGTTTGATGCTTCACAGCGGTATAAGTATATACATATATACATACATATGTATGTATTTTGTAGATTCTTGTATTATTCTACTTATTTGTCTCCACGCGAGCAGTGCAAAATGCGCCAACGCACATAAATATCTAATGCCAAAGCAGAGAGTCAAAATAAATACGAAAATTTTCCATTCACACTGTTCAACTGGAGAGTGAATAAAAATTACGACAGCATTGACACACCATTCGCTTATCTGTATCTCGCAGTTGGGGGCATACAAACATAAATACCTAATAATAATAATACAAACATACATGCATGCCTTACATATACTATTCATGGGCAAAGTTGACGATACGTAGTCTGTCACTGGTTTATTGGTGGCCAATTGACTTAATTTCGATTAGAGATGCGAAAAGAACACTTAACCATTAAACAGGCTATTTGCTTGTTGTCTGAAAACTATCAAAATAAATAGTAAATACTCATACATACATATATGTATGCCAGCGAATATCAACATATACAACAGATTATTATAATTAACAATAGTATTTCTTGCATTTTATCGTTCTTCCACGATAATCCACAACGTCAAAAAAATTTACTCATCTCAGTCTTTTCAACTATCATTCTTACAAACCGAACAAAAAACAACATTAACTTCGGCTACGCCAAAGCCATAATACTTTTCAGAAGTGCATTTCTTATAACATAACAAGTAAGGAAGGCCTAAGTTCGGATGTACCCGAACATTTATACTCGTGTAACTTACCACAATCAAAGCCAGGAAAATACTTTATGGTGTAAAACGTCAACCTGAGGATCGAAATCCAAGCAATTTTATGATATATACATACTTACATATAATATATACTGACAGACACATAAGGTTTGGGAACTTGGGTAGTATCGACCAGATTTTATCTATTTTTCCCAATATGTACCGCATACTAAAAAACTAATCATATAGAGTAAAGTGAGGTGGATGTTCAAAAATCCTGATATTAGTTATATGAGCTTTCGCTCAAATTTATCTATTTTAGGCACAAAGATACACTGTTACAAGTAAAATATGCTCTTTCATATTCATAAAGATAACTCACATATTGGCCGATATACATATGCAGTATAAAGTCACCTGGAAGTTCGAAAATCTTTATATTAGCTATATGGGGGCTAAGAAAAGAATTAGTCTGATTCAACCCATTTTTGACATACAGACATACATACCGCTGCCAGAGAAGTACTATCCCTGAATTTCAATTAAATATCCGACCGATATTTTCGAACAAAAGTCAACTATAGGTACTGGGATCCAAATATTTGGTACCTAGGAGCTTAAACAGGTTTTGTTGGATTTGAAGAATTTTTAGTCATAAGGTGGCACCCGCTAAAGACATTACTGGTGCAAAGTTTTGTTCTGTTACTTACAAATATTAATTTCTTCTTGATTTGTGTACTGGAGAATGTACGAATCAAGTGGAATTTAAAATTGTGCTCTGTGGGTAAGAGGCGTGGTTGTTGTCCGATTTTATCATTTTCACAAAGTGGCATAAGAATGTAAGGAGAATGCTACGTACTAAATTTTGTCGAAATCGGTTGGTCGGAACCTGAGATATGGGATTTCAACAAAAAGTGGGCGGTGCCACGACTATCAACCAATTTTCACAACAGCTCTCATAAAGCTTTCTTGTACCATCTCGGTGGAAAAATTTAATGTTTCTGGCGTATTTAGTTATTAATTTATATATTTAATTTTACATCTTCATACTTATGTATGTATATATGTATCTGATGCAAAACCACAAATCTAGTCGGGTATATTATGCTTCATATACATACATATGTATCTCAATATTCAGTTAGTAAGCTGGTTGGAAAATGTTCACTACTCACTCACTCTACAACATTGTATTATATTGTATGTAATCAATTAACCGCTGATTATAAATAAACACTCGAACATTGGCTGATATGTGCAAAACAAAATACTTGTTTACGCCGACTTAAATTAATTAAATGAATTCCAGTAGCTACGGGCACGAGTCACATACTTACTTCTGTTAAATAATTGATCGTATTAAATAAATTAGCGAGAATAAAATACTTGACGCATCTAGGCCTTAGTTGGCTGCTGAGGATAAACTTGGTATTCTGTTCGATTTTGCGACGGATTCAGCAGTAATGAAGAAAAGGCATTTGACCTAGAAGATAATTTTCCTTCTGTATAAATTCAAAACTTTTAATTCGCGCTCATTTTGTTAAAATCTATTTACCCACCATTAGGTTGTTAATTATTTCTGCAATTTGACGCATTTATTTTCAATGTTATTATTGTTGGTTTTTACATTCCTGATAACACGAAACTTTGATTTGCTAATTTCCTCATCATAAAAAGTGAATTTGAACAACAAATGTCTGGCATCCATTTGGCACTTATTTCAACCTTTTCAAATTGATGATGGTTCCTTTATAGTTTCTTTACTTATTCTGTTATCAGTTCGCAAATTTTCGATTCATACGAGCACGTACATATCTAATTAATCAACACTTTACCACACAGGAGCATATTCACACTTCATTGCAAATTATTGGCACCCAACAAATTCGCAGGGCCAGCACAACAATTCCACAACAAATTCACCAATATTCAGTAATCTGTATTATAGCAATCTAATAAGATCTGCAGGCGATAGTGGGTGTCATCAATCTGACAGTTTTGTTATATGCAGAAACATAATTCGGGAATAATGTCATTATATCTTTGAACTGATACTTGTATGTTAAAGAACGACATCAAGGATATGAGTTGACTGTGTAAGTAAAGCTCGTTACAATTATAATTTCAAGTTAATAATAAAATTTACACTAGGCTCGCATAGTAGAATACAACGGGGTTTACTTACACACTGCTATTTTCAATAAGTTTAATGTACATACAATCTGAAAATACAAATCTGAAAATCTTAAAATAATTAACAATGTACTTATTATTTTGACCACTTAGAAACACGAGCATCAAGAATCAATTGCCACGCCCACTACAAAGGGGGGATTCAGAATTTTTTTTTCACTATAAAAGGTACTACAATATCGAATTTATTAAAATCAGCCAATAGTTGCATTCGTGTACTTCACCAAACATTCAAAATTCAATCATGACTGCAGCCTAAAGGTACTTATTAATTTGACCATGTGTGTATCTCATAAACCCCCCTACCGGCAGAGTGAAAATGGATGAAATCGGAAGATAAAATCGTCCACTCCCCATATTACGGCAGTTTTAAAATCTACAAAAAGTCCGGTGCGATAAATAATAGTAATTAAATACGCCAGAGATATTAAATTTTATCCCCAAGACGGTATAAGAAGCCTTTAATGGAATCAGGGTTGAAATTGGACGATCCACGTGGCACCGCTCACTTTTAGGTGAAATCACATACATATATACATATGTATCTCTTGACCCGCCTCAGCGATTTCAACAAAAGTTGGTGTATGTATATGATTCCTCTGAAATTATGTTACAGTGTAAAAATGGAGTCAATCGGACTACAACCACCCCTATTTCACATATAATACAATTTCCCCCACTTTTAAAGTATCTACATCCGCTAAAGTTTTTTTAATAATATTGACATGTACCCTAATTGCCTAAAATTGTGTAAAAATGGTGTAATTCCCTGATATACAAATTTAATTTCTTTTTCGTAATGAGCTCACAATTTATCATATATTTAAAGATAGCAGTGAAGCTACTCCACTGGTACCACTACAGCATCATAGATGTCGCTACTAGCTTAATCGAGGAACAAATTTGTATCGTTACTCACTATAAACGAGAAGTATTGTATGCCCCGAGTTGCTCAAAACGTGAATACAAGGAGTTAGTTTACTGATACAATGAACGACACCTTTTGTAGTAAAGTACGTAGAAGATAACAAGCATTTTGCGAAAATATAAAAATTTCTAAGTTAAAATTGTTCTCGGTCGCCAACACCGTTGCAAGTCCGGCATTCAAATACATACAAGGTGAAGATACTCGACCAAACATCTAGCAATTATTACAATGAATAATAAGGTATAGTAACGAAAAGCGTTAAGTTAGTGAAGATAACTCAGTTAAAAATCGGTCCGATTGTTCGAAAATATCGAGAATTACAAGATAAGAATGTCTAGTATATTTCTGATTAAGTTCCATTATAAATATGTATAACCAAATTCATAATAACGTGCACACATATGTACATACATATAGCTGAATATAATAACAATGATTTAAAGTATGCATCAAGTGAGATTGCTAACTCACGTGGAAATATACCCCTTCTGTATACCAAAATCAGCGTTAGCAACTGGGTGAAATGATAGCAGCCGCTTTAAAGTACTTAGCAACAAGTGCATGGATACGAGTATACATATTTTGCAATAAACAGATCCACACGAGCAAACGCGCTTGACAACAGCAAGAGTTGCTGTTTTTGATGCGTTATGCATTCGCGGAAATTGGCTGCTGGCTAATTCAGGCACCATGCAAACTCAACAAACGCATCTATGTGTTTCTTGTAGATACATAGTACATACATATATGCTTTATGTACGCTGTGAACATTTCTGAGACTTCATTCAATATATGTACATATGTACATATATGTTGGATAGCAATATTTACATATCGCTCATTTGCTGCAAGACCGGCATAAGTCAAAAAAATCGATTCTCCAAAAAACGCGTTTAAAGTTTTCAACTGACTACAACCTTACACGGTGACTCCAACCTTACACCTCTTCTCAAGCGGAGCATATAAGAGGTATTCATATGAATTTTTCACTCAACATGAAGTATGATATAACGAACAATTCTGCAGCATTAACTCAAAAATCACGTTTTTTGATTTATGCCGGTCTTGCAGCAAATGAGCGATATGTATGTATGTACATAGTATGTATACCTGCATATCAAGCAAATGTGTGCAATTGCTGAATTACAATGACCAAAAACGTTGTACATAACACGGGCGCAACCGAACTTTTTATACTCTTGCACCTTACTTTATGGTGTAAAACCTCAACCAGAGGTTTGGAATCCAAGAAATTTTATATATACGTAGTAGAGCTCCCACTCCCGGAGTGTTTTCGAATTCCCGGGATTTCGGGATATCGAAATTTCATTTCCCGGGATTCCCGGGAAAACGGGAGAAAATAAAAATTGTTAATTATTGCTTATAAATTTAAAAAAATTAAATTAATTTTTTATTTCCAATCAGTTACATAGATTCAATTAAGTATGCCCATGTTCTTGGGTTCTTTATAATAAAAAAATTATTATTTAATAATAATTATTATTTCTTATAAATTGAAAAAAATATATAATTCACTTTTTATTTCGAATCAGTTACATGAATTAAATTAAAAATATACCTATGTATTTGGTATTATATATATATTATTTTGTCAAAAAACAAATAATAAAAATCACAGATCGATTTCTGTAGGAACTAATTTTAAATAGTATTTTAAAAATACAATCGCATCCATTGTTTCATCGTTTAAACTAGATCTGATTTTAGTGCAAATGCGGCCAGAGACTGAAAAACAACGCTCGCATTCGACACTAGTTGGTGGTATTGTCTTTAAAAAATTACAAGCAACCTCCAGATTGCTGCCAAGCCCGCCACCCCCAAGAAGTAAATTTATTTCCTTTGGTATCGCTTCCTCTACTGATAATGAGACATCTCTTTTTAAAACGCGAGATTCTTTGACAGTTTCTTGCAACCTTTCCTTCAACGTTTTTTCCTTTTCATTTTCGATTATTTTTAAATCGATATCGCGATTCTCAACATCATTAGTATTGTACTTTTTGACAATTTCTACAATAAGCACAAGTGTAAGTTTGTAAAATGCAGTGCGGTTGATCGTATGCTTGGCACATGCTACAGCTTGCCAATTAACAGCTGATCAAACCAGTGCTGTAACTTTGATCAAACAGTGTTGTAAAGTACTAAATTCTTACTAATTGTTTTTTGGCAATGTTCATCTATTGTAAATACAACTTTGTTTATGAAAAAATAATAATTAACAGTGTTTAAAAAAAAGGACAAAAATCCCGAATATCCCGGGAAATTAATTTTAAATCCCGGGAGGAGTTTTAAGTCCGGGATCCCGGGATTTCGGGAGCCCGGGAGCCCGGGAGTGGGAGCTCTAATATATACATACATACATACATTTACTATTTATAACTCTTACACTGACCGACATGTTCCAAAATCCTGATATTATTATAGTTATATGGGAGCTAGGCCAAGTTTTCGTCGAATTTGATATATTTTAGGCACAGAGATACGCTGTTATGAGTAAAATACGATCTCTCATTTTCAATGGGATAACTCTGATATTGGCCGATACATGCAGTATAAAGTCACCTGGAAGTTCGAAAATCTTTCTATTAGATATATAGGGGCTCAGAGAAGTATTTACTCGATTTAACCCATTTTTGATAGTCAGAGTTACTATTGTCAGGAAAGGATTATCTCTGAATTTTAATTGCATATCAACTACTATAGGTACAATGGTCAACATATTCGATACCTAACTTTAACTATCTTTGAATTCTTAATTTTTTTTTACTAAGGAACGCGCATACCCAGTTTGATCATATCTCAATTTTTACTCAAGTAATAGTTCCACGGAAAAACGGACAGACAGTCACCTGGATTTCATCTCGTCATCCTGATCATTTATATATACATATACATACATAAATATGTATATAACCCTATTTCTGTCTCGATTAGTTCAAAGTGATACGTAAAATCGTTAGGTGAACAAAACTATTATACTCTATATCAACATGTTGCAAGAGTATAAAAAAATGTATGTAGGTATATACCATACATATGTATGTATGTTAAAAAAAATATAAATCTTTCAGTCGATTTTGTTAAAATGCGCTCGCGAGGAGATTTTCACATAGGTCCTGATCCTGCGGCCCTAATATTAACTGAACTGCATAATTTTGATTTGCATACAAACTTTTGGGAAGCTCTCTGAACATTAGGGATTACCGTTTCATATCCCTGTACGAAGGTCGAACCAATAAAGCAATGGATATAGCCTGGTTGGAACAACCGGCCAAAACCTTTCTGACTCCAGACAGAGAACACAGCCAACATATGTATGTAAAAGTATGTGAGAAATGTTTGTTAAACAATAACAAGAAAAATACCTAAATACAAACATAAATATATGTATATGTATGTATGTATATACTTGTACATATACATATATGAAATATAAACACGCCGAAATTCAGTATAATTTCAAGTGCACTCCACAACTTCTCTTATGAATATCTCTTATACACGTTGTATGTTTGAGCGTCTGATATAGTTTGTTCGAGTCGAGTAACGCTTGCAGAATCGAAGACAGCTAATATATCTATTTACTTGTATCTTTAATATATATTGAAAAGTCGTGTTCAAATACATACATACACATGTGTGCATTTGACTGTAACACACATTGACCTACCTCTTGGATGTTTACATAATACATCAGCTGATACTGTTGCTTTTCATAAACAAACAAGCGAGCAAAAGCGAATGAAGAATAATAAACTCAGGTTTGTATGCATGTACGGTTGTATTTAATATTTGTAGTTGAAATTTATCGTTAATGTGAAAAAGAGGAAAGAATAAAGTCATAAAAAATACAGTCCGCCCAGTTTTCATTGATTCTCAATGAGTAGTCAATATAGTGCAGTCAATAGCGTAGTCAAATTTTCAATGATCGCTTCTGTACAACCTTCTCCGTCGTATACATATACCGCAATCGGTCGCAATTTTTTCATATTCTAGCATTGAAAACTTCATTATACCATTTATATTTTAGGAATAATACAAATTGAGTATATACTTATACAACTGAATACAATTTATTTGCAACAAATAAACTGCTTTTATCTTATTGAGAGTTTCCAACTTGAAAATTTATTTAGGTTTAGATTTTTCTAAGGAATTTGTAATGAATATTACTTACCGAAAATACTCAGTCACAATACTCTGCAATTAGAGTTTCATCGACTGTGTACCACTGTGCGTGACGAAGAGGAATTAAAACACTGCACCAAACTATTGGTATATTGTATTTGTTTCGGCTTTATATGTATATGTATGAAAGTTTATATGTTCATATGTATATATATTTGTAAAAATAGTGATCTTTATGACACTTCAATGTTTTCTTTTGCTTGTTTTTTGTTACTTTATTGTTATTTTTTCGTTCGGCGAATGCACGTTTTTCGATTTTTAGTGTTCTTTTTGTTGTTATGTGCTGATAAGCTAAATATAATGTATACGTAGCGGCCGATTTTTATTATTAATTTAAGTTTTCACATTTTCTTATTTCACATGTGTATTATTAATTTTTGATACACTGGTTTGCTGCTTCTATTTATATTTTATGAGTTTCTTTAAATCGTTTCATACACAAATACTTTTTACACTCACTTTTACACTTGTACCGTCTTTAAGCGTTTTAATTTTGTGCTTAATAACACTCTTGATGAGTTTATTTATTGAATAAGGCCACAGGAACTTATTTAGTTGAGGGTAGGTTGCCAAAGCGCAGAAACACTAATTTGATCAAACACATATCGATATACATACATACATACGTATGACATCCTCAACACACCCACATAAATATGTTTATTGAGAAAATGAATATACATACATATAATTTTTGTTTTTCGAAGTATCGTTCTGTTTTTCTTTGATTTCATTCAAGATTCACTCAAGCTGTATAAACTCTTATTGGCTATCTGTCTTTAATTTATTATTTCTTACTCATTTAATATTATTATTTCTTCATTTAATCGAGCATGGTCATCATGGTTAACAATTTTCTTTGTGCAGTCGCAGTGAAACTATTACGACATTCTGTGGATTAAAAAAAGAACATAACATTACTATACGAGTACAATTAAAAGAAAATTATTTCCTTCTTTAATGGATAATTTAAAGAAAGTAATATACGACAGTACGAAAAGGAGCTGCCTTTATGCCGCAATGTCTGAATTTGGTATCCCCGCAAAACTAATACGGTTGTGTAAACTGACGTTGAGCGACACGAAAAGCTCCGTCAGGATCGGGAAGGACCTCTCCGAGCCGTTCGATACCAAACGAGGTTACAGACAAGGCGACTGCCTATCGTGTGACTTCTTCAACCTACTCCTGGAGAAAAAAATTCGAGCTGCAGAACTAAATAGGGAAGGTACCATCTTCTATAAGAGTGTACAACTGCTGGCGTATGCGGATGATATTGATATCATCGGCTTTAACACCCGCGCCGTTAGTTCTGCTTTCTCCAGACTGGACAAGGAAGCAAAAGAAATGGGTCTGGCAGTGAACGAGGACAAGACGAAATATCTCCTGTCATCAAACAAACAGTCGTCGCACTCGCGACTTGGCACTCACGTCACTGTTGACAGTCATAACTTTGAAGTTGTAGATAATTTCGTCTATCTTGGAACCAGCGTAAACACCACCAACAATGTCAGCCTAGAAATCCAACGCAGGATAACTCTTGCCAACAGGTGCTACTTCGGACTAAGTAGGCAATTGAGAAGCAAAGTCCTCTCCCGACAAACAAAAACTAATGGTGCAGAGGCCTGGACGATGTCAACAACAGATGAGTCGACGTTGCGAGTTTTCGAGAGAAAAGTTCTGCGAAAGATTTATGGTCCTTTGCGCGTTGGCCACGGCGAATATCGCATACGATGGAACGATGAGCTGTACGAGATATACGACGACATTGACATAGTTCAGCGAATTAAAAGACAGCGGCTACGCTGGCTAGGTCATGTTGTCCGGATGGACGAAAACACTCCAGCTCTGAAAGTATTCGACGCAGTACCCGCCGCGGGAAGCAGAGGAAGAGGAAGACCTCCACTCCGTTGGAAGGACCAAGTGGAGAAGGACCTGGCCTCGCTTGGAATATCCAATTGGCGCCACGTTGCGAAAAGAAGAAACGACTGGCGCGCGGTTATTAACTCGGCTATAATCGCATAAGCGGTATCTACGCCAATTAAGAAGAAGAATATACATACATATGTACATACATATTTATGGATCTTCATTTATAGGTAAGTGGACATTGTATGTAAATTAAAATAAAACTAAATTCAGAACTTCCCTACTGTTGTTAAGAAATTAGACTACTGGTCGTTGCAGAAAAAAGGAAGCAGGGTATTAAATTAAAAGCACCTAACTAGGGTCACAGATGATTGTAGTGAATTGTTGGCAAAGGTCTGCAAACCATTGTTGCAGTTCACCGAGTCCCTCTGAGAACTCTGGATCCGAAGGAATTGTCTCCAATCTTTCCCCCGCTCTCCTTTACTGCACTTAACTGAAAACGGTTAAACTGATACATTCTAAAAAATTACACTATAACGCTGAACTTTGTCTTTCCTCTTCTGAAACTGGTGGGTTTTTTAACACATAACTGCACTTAAAGAGTTCTTTAAGAATTAAATACTAAAAATATTAACACAATTAACCATATTTAATGTCGCTTTCACTTAAATATTTTTATATAAGACATTCATATTTCCATTGGAAGAGAAAAAATACGACAATAAAAACCAAACATTGTTTTAATAAGCGAATCTAAAAGGTAAACATGCTCGCCAAATAAACGAAATTCAGAGATACCAAGTAAATAAAATAGCTCGAACTGGTTGAAACAATTTCCTCTTCTGAATGGTGAACGAGAAACAAACAAGAATATTTATTGGTTTATGCATTTAACACAAATAGTTCTAGTTTCGTATTTTAATGTACATATATGTATAATAACAAACTCAGTTTTTTAAACGAACACATATGTATGTACGTGTCTAATTGTTCGCTCAAATGCCGGTAATATACATACGTATGTATAAACAACAACGAAACTAATGGATATACATATGTACAACACAAGAGTCTCTTTTAAGAATTAGTTTTGCAGTGTTGTAATGTGTTTTTTTTTTTTCTTATTTATCTGATAGTTCTATTAAACGTAAGTATTTATCTAAGAAATAATCTTTGCTTTTACTTCACGTACAATTTTAGTTGAGTGCTTTGAAGGAACGCCACAGAATACCTACTACACCTTTATCGTTCGTTGCTAGACTTCAACTGATTTAACTGTTTCAAATGCTACAACAGAATAGCATCGGCTGTTTTCGATGCCGACTTACTACAAACCGCCATTGTTGTTATTGCCGCTACTGATTCCGTATCTACATACATACATAAGTATGTATTTACTTCTGCTTCGTTGGTGATACCGGCATTCACATCGCTCTTGGCTATTGTTGTTACTGTGTTGGCTGTGTTAGGATGGATAATTACTTAAATATTATTTATGACAATCGTCTTCAGCGTAACTTGCGATATAACTAAACCGCATATGATAAGCTTCCATAATTTAAAAAATTACCATTTGATATATATTTGTAAAATCACCTAGAGATCACTTTTCTAATGAATGTAAATAATTGTACATAAATATATACATATGTATACATACATATATATATACGCATATAAATATTTCGCATTTTTATTTCACTAGCCAAATACACACACATACATATATTTGTTATAGATAAATACTAATACGATGGTTCATTGGCGTAATCGTATTATACGTACGGCGGCCGAACAATTTGTCTGCTGGGTTTTGATTAACGTTGAACTCTTAAAACATTGTTTAACGCTCTCTGGCTCATCTTTGCCGATCTTCCTGCTAAGCATTCGTGAATTTAAATTAGAATAGAGAACGTATGTAAATGCTGGTTGGGGGAGTATAGCTGCGTTGCTCTTTCCCTGTTGCGCTCTCTATATAAACACGCCCTGCAAGTTGAAGTATTCTATGCATTCATGTAAAATGTATTCCATATGGGTCAGAAAGTACACCAATATTAATCGTAATGTATATTAAATACCTTGATGAGTTGCGATGTCAGAGAGCAGAACTACATATTTGCTACAATGCTGCATAATATTAAAGTACTACTCAAAGGGCCTACAGGTGGTTACTTTATACTACTAGACCCATAAAATATTTTTTGAAGATTACTTTCGACCACTTTTTCTTGGTGATTCCAAGCTTTTTCACAATAATGGTAAACATAAAAACAGAAAATGATAAAAATTGTAGTAGTAATCAAACTTAATACATAAGTATTTTATAAACTTGGAAATGTTTATCAAAATACTAAGAAAGAAGAAATCGAAAATTTGTATAATTTTTGAAACTTACAACATATGGGGTTTCATGTTATTGACTGGGTTTTGTTTCTGACCAGTTTGACGTTTCACTGCGAGGTAGTCACTCACACTTAGCCAAAAACAATAGCAAACTAAAATAAAGCAACCGCTTATATACCCATTCCGAAAGAAAGAATAACGAGAGTAAACCGAGAGCTTCGTTGCGAGACAAAAACAAATCACACACCAAAGAAGAAACGAAAATAAAAAAGCAATCATTAAAAATGAGCAGATTGTGGTATCTAAGCAGATTTTATGTGATAGTCATATAAACATGACTATTGCGCCACTGTTCTTTTTTTCGCAAAAACGGCTCACTGCGCCAGTAATAAAGGAGTGATCACAATTGTATGTTCCTCCTCCATATGAAATTCTAGAACTTCTTGAGTAATTCCGACGAAAAGTAAAAATTATAACGTTTTTGTTAACTCCCTAGCAACCTAAGTATTCCTTAATCGGCGTTTATTCTTATTTGCAAAAGCCATAGACCAAAATGATAATTTATAAAAGCAGTTGACCCAGAGAACATAAAACAATGAGAAGGTGCAGGTTCGACAGCGAACATTTGTAAAACTTGAACGGGGGAATTCACAAGTTCATATGGCAGCCCAATTGGCGAACCCCACATATAGCGAATCATACAACAAAAACATTTTCATTCATAAACGCAGGCACACTTTCAACAAGCGACCTCGCTTTATTCATAAAAACAGAGGCCGTACCATCTCCCCGAGCATGCCTTTGCCTACAAGCGTCTTTTCGCGACGATGGCAAAAGCTAAAAGTCAAAAATTGAACAACTTTTTGAAGTTCCTCTGGAAGGAAAACTGACAACCCCGCAAATTCACAAAACATAGAAAGGAGTGACAAAACTGACAACGTAGTATTTGTCAATCTAAAATATTTTACAGTGGCTCGCAAAAATCAGTATCGATATGTTAGTTTCTTTCGGCACAGCTCGAATTTTCTACCAACAACACAATGTTGTGACGCTTTGTCGTCAGGTCAGTACTTCGAGACTTTGACTCTTTGAGAAAACGTGAGCTTCGGCGATTGGTTGTCCAAGCCAACGGAGATGCGGAAAGATGTGTGCGGCACTAGTTATTTCCTTATGAATATTTGTACATATATACTATATGTACATATGATGCTCATATTTATTTTCGTATACATACAGACAAATGTCTTTTCTTAAATTTCTTAAATTATGGAAAAAATATTTTCTCGATATTATACCTATCACAAGAAATTTTAAAATATTCACGTAATTATCGGTACTTGTTATTTAGGCCAAAGAAATCAAAATATGCTGATCTCTAAACATATCTACAAATATTTGTACATTACATAAGCACACAATTTCCTGTTTGAGAAAAATGTTGATTGCGCAAAGATATGAAAATGCCAAATACAAATACAAATAAATATAAAAAATTGTTTTATATTCTCTGTTTTATCAAGCATTCATCAACCATATCCGTCGGATTCTGTTTGAGAAAGAGCGCCCTCTGTACGACATATTTATAAATTTGGCAACCGCATAATTCATTTTAGGACGACATTAATTAATTTGCACACATTACATACTATATTTTTTTTGGTTAAAATATAGTTGTAAGTAATTGAAATGAATGATTGAATACAGTGTTTACTTTTTTATGCCAAGATTCATTATATAAGGTAGCAGAACGTAGATGTATGCAAAAATATTCACAATAGATAAAGTGAGCTATGCTAATATTTCTTTACTGGTGACAATTCATAATGTCACACTGTGCTGGTTTGACGGAGAAATTTGACTGAATAGTATACTTGATAAGAAACAAACAACGAAAATCAACGATACAAAACAGTAACGATAGAGGAGTTTATAGTGTAGCTCAGCTGGAACAAATGCCGCCATCGAACCTCAAAAACCACCCACCGGGTGGCAATAAATCTGTAAACAAACGCTCTAAAATAAAGAGTTTTTTCGAGCAGTACGCAAATTTGGAGTATGCAAAGTATTTAGTTCTGGATCCGGCCGCGTTGCCTTTGGTCTCAGTTTTGATACTGTTAGCAGAGCTGATAATAAACATCAATGTGATTTGGAGGGTCCCTTACACAGAAATAGATTGGATCGCCTACATGCAAGAATGTGAGGGATTTCTAAATGGAACTTTAGATTATGGACAGCTGAAAGGTTAGTCGATTTTTTTTACAAAGCCATCGTGTATGTATTCTATTTTTAAACTTAAGTACATATATAAGTACTACATTATAATAATCTAGCCGGTACAAATAAAATGGGGTTATAAAGAAAATGTACATACATGCGTAGTAATATCCATATCGCAACCTGAAATGCAAAATAACGTAAAAGAGGCGGAAAACGGTATAAAGTAGAAACTACATATTGAAACAAAATTCGACTCATGGTTTTATCTGATAACAGATAAATATTACACATACTTATGTATACGTAATATATAATTTAAAAAAACTCGAATTTCGAATGTTTTGATTGTAACTTGTTTTGCATTTTAGATACCGATATGTATATATACATAAGTATATGTATATAAGCTTAAACCATTAGTGAACAATAGTGTCCAAAAACTATTACGTTACTATTTTTATTGAATAATCTCCGAACCTTATTTCTTGCCTTGCATTCATGGACATTTTTCAGAAACTCTTATACTTTAATCATTTAATCCAACCTAGTTGGTAAATGGGAGAATACTGACAGTTTTTATCCAGACCCATTCCAGTTATGTAGCATTGAAAGTCAGGAATATAGGTGTACCTTGACTCGAACCTAAGTCCCGTCCAAAATTTATCGAATCTCTAGTATCTACTTGGCAATTGGCTGTGAAAAAATTTTAGAAGCTCATTTATTGAATACATGTGAATACGATACGCACTTTAATATTCAAAGTGTATCGAAAAAGCCCTTTAAAATCAGCAGCCATCGGTAACTGTTTGTTTCCCAATTACAATAATTCAACTCATTTGATTTTTTACAGCTATTATTAATAGTAATGTATTTTATTACAGTTTTCACCGTCTATTAGTCTAACTAAAACAATAAAGCATTCAATTGTATCGTTTCTAATACAAATGATCATTAACTCCTACCCATTTATACACAAGTAAATAACTAATATTATGTGTACTATCTGTTAAAGAGCGATTTAATTTTCGATAGTAACGTTTTCGGGGCGTCCTCTGTTCTGTAACAACAAAAAGTTTTTGGTAAATAACTACTTGTATGAACAAAAAAATATGTTTAAAGTGTAATTACGTAGCCTTTTTGGTGTTGTCTTTCTGTCTGGTAATTCCGTTGATTTGTCCCGGCGTATCCGTTTCGAGTTCTGCATACGCCTCCAATATAGCCTTTTGTTCGGTTGTAAGATTTTTCGGTACTTCAATTTTAATATTTATATAATGGTCGCCGTGGCCATGGGCATTAACACGTTTCAGGCCTTTTCCACGAAGAAACACTTTGTGATGTGACGAAGTACCTGCCGGTATGTTGATCCATTGGTCTTCGTATACACCTTGTACACGTATGGTACCGCCAAATACAGCTTGCGATATTGATATAGAGGCCTCCGTATGAACATCGGCGCCTTCCCGTTTGAAATATTTGCTGGTTTCTACGCGGAAAGTTACGAAGAGTTCTTTACGTCCAACTTGCATCCTTACTGTTTGTCCATTCTCTATACCTGCTGGCACTGGAACGGTTACTTTCTTGCGTTGTACCGTCTGTCCCTTGCCGTCACATTCAGTACATGGGTATTTGATGTACTGACGCGTTCCTTGACAATAACGACAAGTGGATCGCATTACAAATGGTCCCGTTGAAATAGTTTCCATTCCTGTTCCATTACAATATTGGCACCGACCAGGTTTTGTGCCAGGTTCACACTTTGATCCATTGCACTTTGCACACGTATCAACAACATTAACGTTGACATCCTTGTTGACACCTCTAGCTGCTTGTGCAAATGTTAAATCCATAACAATTTCTTGTGCGGCACCAAAGCCAAATTTGGAATCGGCGAAATCATCAAAACTATTACTTCGAAAGTTAGCTTCGCCAAATATTTTACGAAATAATTCTTCTGGATCAATTGTAGAACGAAATTGCCAATTTTGTGAAAAACCTTGCGGACCCTGCCCGCCGAATCCCCCACTCCGTCCCATACTCTCTGATGTCTGACCATACGTATCGTATTCACGTCTCTTGGTGTCATCGCTTAGAACTTCGTATGCTTCAGAAACTTCTTGGAATTTTTTGCCAGCATCTGGATCGTTTTTGTTCGTGTCAGGATGATATTTCTTAGCCAGCTGATAATATGCTTTTTTAATGTCTTTTGCGCTGGAATTTTTGGCTACTCCTAATATTTGGTAGTAGTCTTTGGCGGATAAAGCATTAGTCATGTGTATATCAAACCGCTGTTGTCGCCCAGGTATTGTAGTCAACAACAATCTCGGCGAGATTTTTCCACCTCCATTCCAGCCAGATAGGAATCGCCTCTGTGTCACTTGTTGCATTCCGAAACATTCTGCTGGATAATAATTGTTAGCACGATTTGAGAGCTGTCGAAATACACGCAGATTTATAGATTTTGCTGATGAAAACATTTTCACAATAACTCCTTCAGACAGGGACATTCCTATGCGGTAACAGCACCAACCATGCTTCACTCGGAACTTCTGCTTCTTTCACTCACAATAGCTATTCACAGCTGATAGCAATTCACAATGATAATACTAATAGAGATATTCAACACAGAGAGACCCTAAAACTCAAAAAAATTCAACTTTTTAGTTTATCTTAATTCATACATACATATGTATATAGAAAGTATTTTTATACGCAACACCAATTTTATTATTTATTAGATTTTATAAGCGAATTGAAACAGTTTAAGTATATATATTTAAAGTATATTAAAAATATTATTACAAAACCATAACTATCTGAAGATTATAACTTTTTTCTATTTGTGTAGGTGATACCGGCCCACTTGTATATCCTGCAGCATTTGTGTACATATATTCGGCGTTGTACTATATAACTTCATATGGACAAAATATTCGCTTAGCTCAATACATATTTGCATTTATATACCTTTTGCAATTATGGCTTGTGCTGCGTCTGTATACTAAAAGCCGCAAAGTTCCCCCATATGTGTTATTGATAAGTACCTTCACATCATACCGCATACACTCTATATATGTTCTGCGCCTCTTCAATGATCCCATAGCAGTTTTATTTCTGTACGCAGCATTAAACTTGTTTTTTGATCGGAGATGGACTATTGGTAGTATCTGCTTTAGTGTAGCAGTAGGCGTTAAGATGAATATTTTACTTTTTGCTCCAGCACTCTTGCTTTTTTACATAGTTAATTTAGGTTACCTAAGGACTATACTGCAATTAGCTATTTGTGGTGGTTTACAACTACTTCTAGGAGCCCCATTTCTAATAACATATCCTAAGGCATATTTAAAAGGAAGCTTCGATTTTGAACGCGTTTTTGAACACAAATGGACAGTAAATTATAGGTTCCTTACGCGTTCAGTATTCGAAAATAAAGCCTTCCATGGGTTTCTAGTCGTGGTACATATGTTCCTTCTCATTTTATTTGCAAATTCAACGATCATATATTTTAAGAGTTATGTGCGTTTACGAGCACTACAAGATCAGTTACAACCTCAAATTGACCAAAAGAATATGGAAATGGAAAAAAATCGTATTAACGAAGCTAAAAATCGTAAAAAAAGCAAAAAAGTTACGGCAAAGGAAAACGAAGAAGAGTTGACACCTGATCAACAGCAGTTCTTAAAATCGTTTGAGAAAGGTCTACAAAATAGCACTGGATTAAAACCAAATACCCAAGCCCCACCTCCAGTTCAAAAATACCGTCATAAGGTATCGATACATTTCGAAAAATGTTCACAATTGGCCATATTGCCATTCTTCCTCTGTAACTTTCTTGGGATGCTTTGCGCACGTTCCTTGCATTATCAATTCTACGTCTGGTATTATCATTCATTGCCCTACCTAATATGGTCAACAAATTACAGCTTGGGTATACGATTTCTCTTACTCGGTTTGATTGAACTGTGCTGGAATACATATCCAAGTACGGATTTCTCCAGCTGCTTATTACACATATGTCACGTCGTATTATTACTTGGTGTGGGTAGCAATTTCCTAAAGGCAACTAAACGAAGTGAAGTAATGAAATCATTTGAAGAGAAACGAACCAAGGTCAAAGTTAATTAATGACTTCGATTAAAATATCTACAGATGTATGTATAATTGAAAAAGTGGTTACAATAAAACGAAGTACATTACATCTGCATTGCATCTATTTTATTTTTCTATTAGGTCGTTAGTAATATCCGATATCTTTCTTTCAGTTTGTCTGAAAATCATAATTTTGCTACTTAAGAAAAGTATCTTTTTACCCCTGTAAGACTAACTTGATGGGATGAGGACTATTTTGTCGCTCATTATGGGCAAGCTATCTTTTGGTGTCGCTCATATGTACGTCAGGAGTCTACAACTCTCTACATTCCGTCTCTTATTTTAATTTTAAACTCTTCTCATCGTATATGAAACGCGGTAAATAAAAATATTGGGTATTTGAAAAAGTCTTTTCGTATTTTGTCAATACATGTCGTTGCAGTCATATACATATCTCCAGTGCTACCAATCACATTGTGTAATAACATATGATAATGGAAAGGTGAAATTTTAAGCTTAATTTAACCAAAAAAATTAAACTCGGGGAAGTTGAAAAAAATTACAGCTGTTTACACAAACAAATTCGACATATTTGACATTTTTGTATAAAAAAGGAAGAATGTCACGCAAGTCACCAACGAAATTTGTGAAGTTTACGTGGACGATGCTGTATCAGTTCGTGTAGTACAACAATGGTTCCCTCGCTTTCGTTCTGGAAATTTCGAAATTTCGATTTACACTAAAGGAATAATGTCTCTAGGTACATATTTGTTTATTAATTTATTAATATAAATATAAAAAAACAATAATTGAAGTTTGATTAGAAATACGAAAAGACTTTTTCGACTACCCAATATTTTGAAGAGCTTATTTTTTGTATATCTATTCCCCAATTGCAATCATATAAATAATTCTAAAATGATTCCATAGAGAGAGAGACAGACTTCAAGCAACATCTCTCAAATATTAAAATACACACGTTCTTATAGACACAGTTATTTTGACAGCTGCACAATTACATTACAGCAGGCTCTCAGCTGTCGCTCTCGCTTATTTCAAAATATTTTTAAATTTGCCGACGACAGTAGAGGAGAGGATGCCAATAATATGTAAAATGTATAATTATTCAAAGCTCTAACAAACCTGGCGTTATTTTACAAAGAGAAGCAAAAAATAGCCCTGTTGCAATAACAACTTTAAAACAAATAAATTTACATATTTACTTAACTTTTCTCCTCCCGTTTCTTGTCATCCCGTCGCAAGCAAATTACAATATATGAAAGGGGCGCAGAAAGTTCGGAAACACGAGTCACCTTGTGCATGCATGAGGAACACAAAAAAATAATTCCCCGGTAATTTGCAACAAAAGCATGGATAACCCCTTGCTCAATGTATAACTGTTTATTATAAAACTCAACTGTACTCTATAAACAACAGTCTGATGCCATCGGCCAATTTTTGGGCTGCCAAACTATTGCTATTTGATTAACAATAGAGCATTCAGATATTACTTAACTTGCATAAGTATAAATACGTATGTTATATCCATTTCTTTATATGAATTAAAATTAAATACCTTCTATTATGCTTATCCTTCTGCTCTCTTTTTAAATCGTATATTACTAGAAATAGTTGAAGTTAATTAGTCATATACGGCGACGTCCGACACCACATATAAGTTATTTTCCTTAAAGTAGCTATACACGACACTTCGGCGTGCATTCCTTTCGCTCTACAGGACATACATAGGTACATATTAATTTTACGTCTTTATTTTCTCTTTCTATGGGTAAACATGTTCGAGATCATGCCATAGTATTTTTCATATCAATTTAATAGAATAGCACTTTTATGTATGAGAAATTGTGAGCACATAATGTCACTGTAAACTTTTGTGACACAGGACGCACAATGTACAATTTTATCCAATGATGAGGCGACTTTAAAATATTGCAATGCTTCTGTGTACATTTTTGCAAGTCTCATGTCATGCAATAAAGTGTGGCAACTCTTACTTAAAAGTTAAATTCTTTTGGCGTGCATTCATTTAATAACGGCCTGACCTTGTTGCGTATTATATCTAAGCTAAGCACGTTTTAAAGGATGGATAAATTAACAAGTGCTGGTCGCTCCAGAGGACGAGGACGCGCGACAAATCCACAGCAACCTCGAGTTGAAAACCGGAACAAACGGGGTGGGCAAGATGCAGATGCATCAGGTTCTTCAAGGAGGTTTCCTCAAGCTCCAGCAACATCTGCTTGGGGTCAGCCGAGTTCAGGAGTCGCTCGTGGTTCAGGTTTGCAACAGCAAAGCTGCAGTACTGCACCTCTTCAACAACGCGCACCTGCTCCCGTTATGCAGGGAAGAGCCACTGCACATCGAGATATTGCAAGTGGAGATGCGCCTGTAGTTAGAGAAGATTCTCGAGGAGCAGTGCGTGGAAAGCGTATATTAACTGAAGTTGTAACTTCTCGCCCTCCTACTTGTGTTACGAAAACAGGTGAAACTGGAACAAAGGTGGTTGTTCAAACAAACTACTATCGTATTATAAAGAAACCAAAGTGGTCTATACATCAATATCGCGTTGACTTTGCGCCAGACGTAGACATGATGCGAGTTAGACGTGCTTATTTAGCACAACATAAAACAATACTAGGAGGATTTATTTTCGATGGAACTATGTTATTTTGTACAACATACCTGGAGAAACAGAACTTGGAACTTACAACGAAGAACAGAGAAAATGAAGTCATTCAAATAAAATTGAAACACGTCGGGCAACTAGATGTCACCGATGCTCAACAACTTCAAGTAT
Source organism: Bactrocera dorsalis (assembly GCF_023373825.1). Lineage (NCBI taxonomy): Eukaryota > Metazoa > Arthropoda > Insecta > Diptera > Tephritidae > Bactrocera > Bactrocera dorsalis. The sequence goes on from NW_026038077.1 coordinate 137,947, forward strand.
TAAATCTCATTTTACGTCGTGCTATGGAGGGTCTTAAATTACAACTCGTCGGACGTAACTTCTACGACCCAAAAGCAAAACATTCCCTTAATGCCTATTGTATTGAATTATGGCCAGGTTATCAGACTTCTATTCGTCAACACGAGCAAGATATCTTGTTATGTGCGGAAATAGCGCATAAAGTAATGCGCACTGATTCGGTTTATAAGACTTTACAGGAATGCCAAAATAAACAGGATCCACTGAACTCTTTTAAACATGAAGTTGTCGGTACCATTGTACTCACAGACTATAATAATAAAACATATCGAGTGGATGACGTCGACTTTGAGTCTTCTCCAATGTCTAAATTCAAAACAAAAGATGGTGATATTTCTTACATGGAATATTACAAAAAGCGTTATAATATTCATATAAAAGACGCAAAACAACCTCTATTGGTATCTCGACCTTCAGAACGTAATATACGGGCTGGTCAAAGTGAGCTTATAATGTTGATTCCGGAGTTGTCACGCTCAACTGGGCTAACTAACGCAATGAGAAGTAATTTCAGTTTAATGAGAGCAATGAGTGAATTTACTCGTTTGCCGCCTGATCAACGTATTTTGCGTTTGAAAGCATTTAATGATCGTTTGAATGGGACTACTGATAGTACTGACGTTCTAAAAGCTTGGAATATGGAATTAGATAAAAAACTCGTCGAAGTTCCAGGTCGTGTTATACCGTCTTGTCGAATAGTTTTTGGTAACAATGAACGTTTTGATTGTAATGTTTATGCTGATTGGACAAAAGAATTGCGGAATAAAACACCGTATAAGAATGTCGATATAAGAAGATGGTGCGTGATAGCCCTTAAAAGAAATTTGACTGAAATTCAAAATTTCGTACAAATGTGCATAAGAGCAGCTAATGGCATGCGTATGCGAATTGCTGAACCAATGTACCAGCAAATATTAGACGATCGTAATGGCACTTATTCACAGGCCATTAATACATCTGTAGCAAGTGATCTTCAAATGTTAATGGTAGTAATGCCGGCTGCCAATGAAGAAAAATATAGTTGCATCAAAAAAAAATGCTGCATTGATCGTCCAGTACCGTCTCAGGTTGTAACTCTTCGAACTATTGCCCCTCGAGGTGACCGAGCTTCCGGTTTAATGTCTATCGCAACTAAAGTGGTCATACAAATGAATGCCAAACTTATGGGTGCCCCTTGGATGACAGAAATTCCAATAAGTGGTTTGATGACAGTTGGTTTTGATGTCTGCCATTCTGGCAAAGAAAAAAATAAATCATATGGAGCTTTGGTTGCAACAATGGATTTGAAATCTAAACCTCAATATTTCTCCACAGTATCACAACATTTGAAAGGACAAGAGATGTCTAATGAAATAGCCATGAACATGACATATGCTTTGAAAGCATATAGAAATGAACATGGCATGTTGCCAAAAAAGATTCTATTTTATCGTGACGGAGTAGGTGATGGACAATTGCCTCAGGTGTTTAACACTGAAGTTCAGTTTTTAAAAGATAAATTAGATGAGATTTACAAAAACGCAGGAGAACCAACACCTTGTCCCATGGCTTTTATAGTGGTTTCAAAGCGCATAAATACACGTTATTTTGTTGGTAGAAAAAATCCAGTTCCAGGAACCGTGGTTGACGATGTCATTACTTTACCTGAACGATATGATTTCTTTTTAGTTTCGCAGTCAGTGCGTCAAGGTACGGTGTCGCCTACGAGTTATAATGTCATTTATGACACTATGGGTCTCAATGCCGACAAAATACAAATGTTAACGTACAAAATGACACATCTTTATTATAATTGGAGTGGAACTTGCCGCGTGCCTGCAGTATGCCAATATGCGCACAAATTAGCATTCCTAGTTGCTGAGAGCCTTAATCGTTTACCACACAACGCATTGGAAAAGCAACTTTACTTTTTATAAAAAATCATATATATATTTTTTACCCTATTCAATAAGCTTTATTGAACCTTTTTATATATGTACGTAAGTTAAATCCCAGCATTTTCTTCATTTGCATACCATTTATGAATATATTAATACTTTATAATTTTTTTTGAATTACATTATTTTTTATGTACACTGAATATGTACTTCTAATTCTTTTTTTACTTTTGGAACTAAACGTTCTTATTTTTGATGTTAATCATTATTATTACTATTAATGTTAATAAAAGAATGAAATTTTTACTTTGGAATTACATTTTTCTTAATATAATTGAAAGTTGTTTTACTTTTAAATTTGAAAGCTTAATATTAGTTTTTATGTGTTAAAGGAATTATTCGGTATTGGAAATGATACAAAAAGTCTGCGGGTGCACAAGGTTATTCAAGATTCTCTCCAACTTAATTAACACCCTATCAGGAACATGGACATATAAATGATACCTTCATGAAAATGTGATCACTGCGACAATGGTGACAATGTTCAGCGGATAAAGAAACATATGTACATGTGAACTTGTTAAAATTTTATTTACTATATCGTCACCTGAAAGCAAAATAACGTATCATCAAAAAATTTGAAATTGAGTGTCTTATTGATTGATACATGACGTAAAGGATATTGGCGATCACCGTTACTATCTCCAGAAGTATGTCTTTTTAACAGACCTCTTTATTTTGTTACCACCCCATTTTGGCTCGTAAATTTCCTTCTAAATTTTTCAATATTTAGAACCAAATCGATCACTCCAATTGTGTCGTTGAATTTTTCTAGATGATATCGATGTTTTTGTTGTACGGCATAAACTTTCGAAAAGTAATTCAATTATATTGAATTTTTGAAAAATGTTTAATAATTTTACTCATACAAAATGTATGTGCTAAAAGCAACTATATTATATAATATTACTGTAGCTTTTAAGTTTGAAATTTTTGATACAAACTGTGTATGTCAGCTGTAAATACATACATACTTATATAATAGCCATATATTTCTAAAAGCTCTTATTGGTAATTGGCAGTCAGTTAAAAACTTCAAATTCTAATAATGCTTAAACTGGAGCTCGATCTGGATAGGGTTTTATTCGAATAATAACATTATATTTATAGATATAGTCGTCGACTATTCGATTAACCTCTCGTTTTCGACTATCCTGTTAACCGTTCGTTGTCGAATGTTCGAATAGTAAACTTTCATTAGAATTAATTACTACTTATCAAAATCCAAACTTTAACTCGGGAAAAATGTTGCGCAAACTTCTACAAATTGCATGTTTTAAATATTTTTAAGAGTTGCATTTTTTACATTTAGTGTTTTTGTTTACTCAATTACAATCTGGAAATCGGTAGAATACTGGCATTTGTCATTACCATCTCCTTTCTGCGAAAATTGCATTTAATTTTTATTCTTAAGAATGCTATTGGACATCATTTAATGAACTCTCAATGAAAAAATTACGATATGCTCACAAGTGTCGTTCGTTGTTGCTGTAGCGGCACAAAAATTATAAGGATTAAAATGAGTTTAAAAGCCGAATAATAATTAAAATTCGTTTGGGTAGGAGACGCGACTGTCGTTGCACATGTAATGTATAACGAGAATGTCAAGAAAACTTCCTTACTTTTTTTTTAAATAAGATATAATAGGTGTCGTGTACTTATGAGAGAAGTTCTTTTAAGGATTAAAAACATTTCCAACTATAATATTTAACATTTTTGAGGTTGTCTTTCCGATACCTCTGTTTTATTTTGTAAATGTCTTAAATTTTCTATTTTACTTTAGAAAAGTCTATCGGTTACACTTAAAACTACTTCATATGAATAAGTCTTAAATACTATAATAACTTTTTTAAAAAGTAAATAACGCTGGTTCCACCTTTGGGTGTACTCACAATATAGTCATCCGTATCATATTAGGACAACCGAAAACATACTTAATACATAATAATAAAAAGCAAGCGAAAAATTAAAAATAATGTACATAAATATTAAAGTCATTCGTTACAGATGGTGGTGGCTTGAGTATGTGTAGACGTATTGTAAGCTATACTCCTATTGACACTACCAACCGTACTGGTGCTCGCAGAAGTTAAAGTTAAAGGTTGCAGGTCACCAAGAATTTCCGTAGTTTCTACGGCAGGTGATGTACATTCGGTGGTGTCGCTTCGTTGTTGTGTCCGAACGCTAAAAAATCGCAAAATAGTAGTCTCACTATTACGACGACTTGACGTTGGCGTTTTTGGAGGATGTGAAACCTGATGGTTAGACGTCGAAGGTGAGTCATGAGATAGTATGTCACGAGTTCCACTCGACTTACGTCGACGTGGAGTGACATGGGAGCGCGGACTAGCCTCCGTTGTCCTCAAACTTTGTAAACGTGATGATGTAGAAGCTATCGGTGACTGTGACCCATTACAATCTTCAATAATTTTTTCGGTAAGTGTTGCATTACGAGAGGACATCAATTTTTGTTTTCGTATTTTTGTTAACCAGTCAATCTTTTCCTTATGCTTACGTTTCGGTGACATTATCCCCAAATGGGGTGCTTCACCGTCAAGCACATAATTTGGTAGATTTGAGGTAGGAGAAAAAATCATTGAAGATAATGGTGGCTGTTGTGAGATTGAATTATTAGACGTTCCCGCGTTAGTTGGTGATGTATAATCGGAATTACGGTTTTCAGTCACTACTCGCTCACTGAGTGGCGATTGTATGGTCGGGCAAGTTTGCTTTAACGATATATATGGCGTTGTGGTCTCTACTGTATTTTCTTGGTTGCTATCATTACTATGGGTATGGGCTGCGCAGCTTGTGGTTGAACTTATGGGAGAAGTGTACGGTTCCTCTGGAATTGGATTAAGTTGCAAATTGATGTGGCGGGTCTGTGGCGATGTCAAAGTCAGTGAATTTGCCACGTTCGACGTTGAAGGACTAAATAGGCGACGACCTAGAAAAAAAATAACATTAATATAAAACCACTAATTCAAAAAAAAGTCTAAGCTGTTTACCTCTAGATTCCAAAGGTTTTGGTCGTTTAGGTTCATATACTTCACCATCATCTTCCCCAGCCACCCCTCCCAGCATTTCTAGAAACGACCGTTTCGCTGTTATTTTCTCCACGGAACTAGGAGTACGTTCATTTTGCTCCATTATACGTTTGAGTGAACGTGGAGTATTCTCAAGGTCTCGCAAGTTGTATTTATGTGTTGATCCATGTGCCCTTCGACCAAACTGACGAACATACTCAGCGTGACCTCGATATATTTCCACGTTATCGAAATCCGATATATTTTCTGGTCCTATACGCCAAATTTTATGACGTGCATCATCACTACACGTTACAATAGGGCAGTCGTGGGTAGATCCCCATGCAACGCATGTTACTTCTACAGTATGACCCCGCAAAGCGACCAATGGTTCATCAGGATAATTAAGATTCCATATGTACGCTTTCTCGTCACTACTTCCACTTAGCAAATATTTACCATCTGGGCTAAGGCAAGATTTTATGTAGAAAGTACTATTTAGAAGGCCTTTATATCCCGCTAGAGGTTTCGACGAATATGAACACAGATTATATGAATAAATTGTATTATCCATACAATTGGCAAACAAACGAGAACCTGATTCATCAACAAGTAGATTGGTAAAACCTTTAAATGTACTGGAACCAGCATATGGTAGGCTATGTTTTGGGTGAGGTTCTTTCTTGTATGCGGTATAATTTCGTCGTAAGTCCCATACTTTTATAATTCCATCACCGGCCCCACAAGATATTAGAGTGTTTTCGTCCTAAAAAATATGAACATAGTTTTATGTAAACATAATTTTTTCATTTGTACAATTTAACTCTTACCTGAAAAGCTAGACCTGTGATACTACTTGATGTAGCACTAGGTGTCATTTTTGGTGTTCGTGTGCGTTTTCTGTGAGATACCGGGGTACCTGGCCCACCAACATGTCCACTATAAATGCAGTTATCTGCGCGTGGTGTTAAGTCCACATTTAAATTTGCACGCGTATCCCAAATTATAATAGCGCCATCTCTTCCTCCAGTTGCGAAGACAGATGAATCATGTCTGCGGAACGCCGCTGTTTTCACAGACCGTGTATGACCAACAAATGATCGTATATTCCGAATTTCTCCTTGTTCATCTACTTGCCATAAGCTGGCTGTATGATCCCCTGATGCAGAAACAAATTTCATCTCTCCAGGCGCCCATTCCAAATCAAACACGGCATTGTAATGACATTGAGGAGCATTAAGAGAACGTTCTTCTGGTTCTTCGTTCCTTTTTGTAGTATCTTGCAATGCAATCTTTCCATCTTCATTAGCAATAGCTAATATGTGTCTAAAATTACTACATTTGGAAAATTTTGCTGAAAATATGGGTGGTTCTGGATTATAATCTGAGCTATAATTGGACGGTAGGATTCCGCGCCAGCTGTCTTCCTTTGCCACACAAAGTCTACGTAGAGCAAAGTCATAGGTATAGTCAGTTGCTAAAATGAATGCGAAAAATATTGATATTAACAAGCAAATTATTATACATATATACGTGTATGCAAAGCGATATGTTGCAAGTCTCTTGGCTGTTATTTTGCATGCACAGCACAATTTAGTTGGATGACCGACTTTAATCTGTTCAAAATTGTCACTTTCTTATCTAACTTTAACTTAATACACAAACAAAATAATCTAGGCTGGATTTCCCGCTAAATCTTCTCTGGTTTGGTTCCAGGTCGCGCCACTTCAGCCGCCAAATTTTTTTACACCAACAAATACACTTTATTTACGATACTTACCGATGCCTTGCTGACGATTGAAAAACTTTTGAATTCTATTCATATTTCAATCAGTTTATATATTTTCTGTTTTTCAGTTTTTCTAAGCACTAGTGGTTCTTAAATATCACTTTTATAATTTTATATATTCTTCATTTACGTACAATGAACTTTTTGAATAAAATAGTCCATTCAAGGAATTTCACTGTCAGTAGTGTAAAAAAATGCGCGCAATTGTCAATATTTGTTTGTGCAGTACATAGTGATGCCATATGATTGAAATTAATATTATAAAAAAATTAAAGTAGGTCCACATTATCAGAAATGTGCTGAATTGGAAAATTGTTATTCACAACGTTGAAGATTAACCAACTGGCGCAAAAGGAAAGAAACCTCAACTTATTTGCATATTACAATCTGTGTTCGAACCTTTCTGCGATATTTATGATACTATGTCATCAGCAAATGTATTAATTGCGAAACGCGAATGATTTACTGAAAACTAGAAGGGGTAAATTGATGGTTAATTAAGTATAACGACCACCACTGTTCCTCCCAGAAAGAAAAAATGACATCTCTGTTTGCAAACTCCGAGCGTACAATTGTGAATGGTCAATATAATTCAAATATATTTTTGGGTGCAAAGCAATACACAAATATTTTTTTATAATAGAATACTGAGTTTTAAATGCCACTTGAAATGGATATAGAACATTTTCAGATGTGGGCAGCCAGATTGGGTTGTCCACCGGATGCAATACCAACCCAAGAGGCTTTAAAATCGTAAGTTTACACGTACTTTTCAATAAAAAATTTATATATTCTGATTTGCATAATATTTCCAGGATTTATAAATCGCGCCAACGTGACTTATTTTGTAATTTAATTAAACGTGTAAGATCTCGGCAAGATGCTCGTGAGGTACGCGAAAGTATACTTTTGCAGCGTTTGGAGAAACAGAAGGGTCATATGGTGTCGGTAAAGTGATAAATATATACATTCATACCTACATATTTTGTGTAAACAATGGATCATATCCTTACGAATTTATTTCTTTATAGGCATCGGCTCGAATTTTTTTGCCCCAAGAATTGCAAGTTTTTCTGAAAGTAAAGGATCTTATAAAGCAAAAGGAAGACGTAGCAATGCGTTTAGATGAATACAGAAAGGAATATGAAACTCTGGCTATTAATATAAAAACAAAGAGTAATTTATTATTGGAAAAGTTTAAAAGAATATGTCTTTAGCAAATGAAGTTTATTTATTTAGACATCCAACACATTAGTCTCCAGCATAAGCAAAAAACTCTAAGATCTCGCATCAATATTTTAAACTTTAAGTCTGTGGCTTTGCGGAAGCAGATTAAACAGGAGGAAAATAATAAAAAATTAATAATTGCTACAATGCCGGTGCGTTTGACAGTTAAAAACGCGAGTGAAATTATTGCCATGGACGAAGTTAAACAAGCGCTTCGAGATCTCGACGATTTTTATACTTTGTACATAAATCAGGGAAGCAGTCGTAAGTTAATGGTATATTGAACAAATGTACAAATAATGTGATTAATTATTTAAAGCTACCACCGTTCAGGAAGCAAAAGATGTGCTGTGGGTGAAAATGCGTGCCATTTTCTCAAGAATGCCTAATTTTATTTTCTTCAATGTAATAATGCGTTTGAAGGAAGAACAACTTCAATATGTAATGTCATTAATAAATAAATCAAATAATGAGGACTCAGCAAGCCATTCCCTTAGTGGAGTAGGCAGCAAGGAACCACTATCTTCTTTTGACATAAAACTTTTGCAAACAAAAGCAGATCTTTTGGGCATAGTAGTTAAATACCTGTCCGCACGCAAAGAACGTATTATGCTAGAAGAAAAATTCTCCGATGCTTATGGTCCCTTTGTGGACGAGTTAGAAAAGAAGGTCAATCTATTTAACGCCAATACAATTGAAAATATCAATGAAACGATATCGGACTACCTGGTACAGTATAATTTGCGCAATTTCTCAAAAAGTCAAAATGATTTCATAGCTCAACAAATTGAACAATGTAAAGCAGATATTGATTATGGAGCTAGACAATTGGAAAATCATGAGGTATATTAAGAATATAGTCTATAAAAACAGATAAATTAATCTGATTTCGATTTTGCCGCAGGTTATCCTGGGATCTATTAAACACGTTTACAGTAACATCAATACATCGATTAATAGAATTCAATATGAAATGTTGCAGCTTGGCCAAATCAAGGAAAAGATTCTTTATTCAAAAAATATGTTGAAACGTATGGTGGATGATATGCAAGTATCCACCATTGGTGCAGCTGTGGCTCCCATTACTAGCGGATGCATGAAATCCAATTTCCTGCCTACGAAGCTTAAAGTTAACAACAATATATCTACTATTGGTGATAGCTTTGAAATGGGTGGTGGAGACACGGTATTCTGTAGCACAAAATTAGACTTCGACTCCACCATGATGTCACTTAACTCAACCTCAACAAATAATACTGGAACATCGAGACGAAGTGTGGGATGTGCGGATACCACACTTATGCCTGCGGCTACCGCATGCAACAACAACGAAACACGTTTCGTTCTACCACCATACTCCAGTGAGTTATCTACTTTTGCCGAAATCCCATTTGAAAAGTTTAGCTGTATAACGAAAGAGTGGTGAGATATCATTTAGTGTTTCGAAATGTGCTAGATACATATACCCAAACATGTGTAACCCTTGTGCTTCTGGTTAATTTCAGCGCTTACCATGTGTCACCCAATCCATTGATCGTGGAATCACGTGAACTCTCTTCTACAATGCAATTGGCGCCAGGCAGTCTACTGACAGCTTCAGGGGCTTTACAGGAAGTGCGTAATCGTATCAAATGGGCGTGTTTAATTGCCCAGCATTCGCTTGACTTGAAATTGGATTTGGATTTGGTTATGGGTAGGCAGTGCTAATAATTACTCTCGGACATAACATAACATGTAGTCCTTTATTATCTATTTATGTGTTATTTTTTTATATTACTATTATATAGTCGACGCGCAAAGCTGCAAACAAAAAATCAAACAACACCGTGAGCAAATTGAGGAAATGCTGGATAAAATTGATGTGGTTAACATAAACACGAATCGAACACTGCATAAACTATCAAAGTTATACGACTTTATGCTTGCAAATCCACTGCGCCACTATATCCCAGCTGAAAGAAATTACAATAATCAAACATATGCGGATTATGAAGCCGAATTCCTGATGTATTATCGTATGGCTACCGTCGGTGCATCCATAAAATGATTTATTTCAATGTGATCGATAATCTCTTAATGCTAATATTCAATTTTAAGTTCCAAATAAAGAACTTTTCAAAAACACAATATGATAACCCATGTTTCTGTTAATTTACCTTAACTAGTTAAAAACTTTAAGCTAGATGGTATGCTTTATTTTTCTTTCTCATTTCTGAACAAGAGTAAAAGGAAAGTTTTGTCAAGTGGCCAATCTAATAATTAATATTTATAAATTTAATATATAATTTTTATTATTTCAGTACTTTTAGTTTTTGATGGTTTTGCAACCACATTCAAGTGTATTTCTATTATCGCCATCTGATTTCGATGTTAAGAAGTTGTGTACGTTGGGCAAGAGGAGCCTACGAGAAAAAAACTCACTCAATTCAATTTCCGATCTTATCCTTAATTTTTCCGAATTATAACCGATGAGATTTCTTCTATGTTTATGGGTTTCCTGGGAAAAATGTACACTCAAATGCTCCCAAAGAGGGTTGATGTGTTCAGTAATAATAAAATATTTCAGTTGATCAAAGCTGGACCCCTGTATGAGTGTTATTAAAACGTCTTATATTTATCTTGTATTTATTTTTCAAAAGTAACATTCGACTTCCTCTCCTCTTCAATAAATATGGCCAGGTCTGTGGAGAGAGAAGTGAGGCCCGGAAAGTTTGCGGAATAGAACCTATACTCAAAAATATGAACATATGTACATTTTTAATTAATTCTGTTTATTCTATTGGTTTGTCACACATTATTATTACATTCGTTTATCGTTTATAATTGAATTGTTATACCTTCTAAATGTAAGTTAATTTGTTTACTTTTTATTTACACCCGATATGAAATGGGTCCGTAGTCACATACATACATAAATGTTATTCACATACAATGTATTTAATATAAGAACTTATTCGTTTTACTTATAAAAAACTTATGATTAACAGAGCGGTATGACAGAATATATTATATAAAAATGTTACTCAACTTTTTCATCTTTTATATTCTTATAAATTACATGCTTTAATTAAATTTTATACTTTTTGTTTTCGCACTTAAGAACACATGTTCCATTGAAATTATTTTATAATTTTGCCTGTGAATTAATAGACATTTAGAAATGGATAATTCAGAAAAATTTTGACTTATGTATTATACATATGTACATATGTGTATACATATTTGAATATACTGAATTATGCAACTCAAGTCCGATTGTGATGCTAATTGTAGGAAGGACCATTGAGTGATGTTTTCGACAGCTTTGAAATAATCGAGATGTTTCATAGTTGTGGACGGGGTTTTGGTGGCGATGTACCGACATACAACAAAATATTTGTGAATATGGAGAGTTTTAGAGTATTATCCATACCTTCTTGAAACAAATGCCAATTTTACATACATATGCACATACATACTTACATGCGTTGGCTGTAGACGCTTTTCTTTCCAGCACGCTCTTTTATGTAGGCATGTACACATGTACTTATGTATGTATGTACATAGTTTCATTACAAAATAAAATGAGATAAAATAAAATTAAACAACACAGAAATAAATCATTGAGCACTTAACTAAAATGGACGTCTTCTTTATAGCAACTTTACAACAAATTACTTACTTAGTTCGACAAAGAAAACAAAACGAAAAGGCTGTGGAATATTTGAGACGATAATTAAATTAAAGTTAAAAGTAAAAGGGTCACTACCATACGACGCGGCCTTAAGACTCCTGGAATGTTTGTTGTAGTTGTTTTTCGCTTCGCTGATAACAGAAACGCGTGTGCTTTTTGATTCGATTTCGGTTTGGCTTTAAGTCCATTGATGTTGGCTTTTCACTTTTTAATTTTTAATTTAAAATATTACAATATTCGACTTTCTTTTAACTATATGCATGTATATATAATGTGTGTATGCTTGTATTTCGATAGTGTTTTATTTGCGGCATAGCCAGCTTGCTACTCGTCTTTCATCGCTTATCGTTTTTTGTTTTTTTTTTTTTGTAAGCTGCGTCCTGCTCTTCGAACACGCCCACTTGGTATGTACATACGTATGTAGGTGTGTATTAAACAAATTCAAAGTTGATGCGTTTATCTTGCAAAGAGCGCCGCTCCGACCATGGTTAAAAATACAAATGTGGTGGCCGCCAAATGTTCAGCGCCGCCGTAATATGCCTGCCCGCAAGCTGGTGGACACACCGGGATCACCGTTTCGAAGAGATTGACGCGCGCCTCGGCCTGTCCCAGTTTGTTTACGGCCTTGCAAACATAGTCGCCATATTGACGTTTCTCAATGGTGATAACACGCAATGTGGAGTCGGAGTACTCGTCGGCGGTAGCAAAGTGAGAGATGCTGTAGTGCTGGTTGTTCGAGAGTTGAATGTCATCCTTTAGCCAGACAATGGCCGGTGGTGGATAAGCTTCGATGTGACATTCCAAATCCATGTCATATTGGAGAGCTTGTCCCAAACGTGGCCGTGGCACAGTAATGACAGGTGCGAATTCGACTTCCACATTGATGTTGCGACGGTCACCCTTGCTCACACCGTTGTCGGCAACGCAATAGTAAGTGCCACGATCCTCCTTTTTGACCGACTTAATCTTCAGTATGTTGCCTACGTAAGTTGCGCTATCTGGAATAAACAGATTGAGGATTAAGGATTATTAACTATGAATTCGATTTATTATTAAACGAAATGCTACAAAAAACGCTCTACATATACATATACATATGTATGTGTGTGGGATTAAAAATGTTTTCTCATAAAGAAATCCATTCTAGAGGCGCAAACACTGGCAACTAAATAATAATTTGCGTACTAATCTCATTTGTTATAATTTTACCGATAGTTTGAAACTTTCAGCAACCAATACGAAACTTAACCTATAAGTTTAGCTTAACGTTATTTTTACTCCTATATTTAAGAGCGTAAATAAGTCAACTCTCACTACCTGAGTGAAGCTCACGGCAAGGTCAACGACCAGTAATAAAATTCATTTTACCTCAGTAGAGTCATAATTTATTTGTGGATGCTATAATTTGAGTCTCAAAATATTTCAAATTAGGGAGCAATAAGCCGCGGGATATCATATACATACTATGTACGCTTTCTTTCTATACAAATGCCAGAGACCGACACTATGTTGGTAGGCATTTATTTGAGTGAGGTCAGTATGAAAAGGTCATCTTGTACCTATCATTTTGTAACTGATACCTGCTTACCTGAAGTTGAATATATTTAAATAATAATATGAAATAAGAAACAATACCACACATAGAAAATAAGACAAAAAAAAAGGCAAGTGAATTCTGTCTTTCGGATAACAGTTAAACAAATTCTTATTTCAAAATAGTCAGATTATTGGACTAGTTAAGATTATGACGCGATGCTTCATAGTTTGTAGAGTTGTTCTATATTAAAATTAAAACCGGACTTAACTCTTACTTACAAATTGATGGTTACCACTCGAATCCCAATAGGAATTCGCTCACACGCAACTCTCACGAACGACGCCGGAATTGGGTCAAGGGAAGTGTAAAGCCCATTGTCTTTTATTTTGTTGATTGGCAATGTTAATGGATTTTTAATGCGTCCAGTTCCGCTAGCTGGCAATCCCCGCTAAAAGTTAGAGCTCTGCGATCATAACCACTAAAACCGGACAACTACCAGTTGACAATTGCGAACAAAGAGGACAGTTGAAATGGATCTAGTGCGAGTGCACAAAAGAATTGTAAATACCTACATACGTACATACATTTGAACACATTGATACACCAATACAGATGCACGATAATAATTGAGTTGCTCACTAAATGGCTGATGGTTGGCATTGAATTGCTGATGCCATTTGAAATTTCCAATTCAGTGACGATTCTAGGGAAATCATAATCGCCCAGAGAGTTGTTGAGATTTGTTGTCGCGTTGATTGTATGGCAGTTGTTTGATGCTCACACTTCCGGGAGTTGCAACAAAGCGGCTAACAATGCCAGCTCACGTTCTTCCCCTTCCATATTTCACCATGATTCATGTCTTAATGAATTACAACAAATATTCGGTCACATTTATTCGTAGTGTATAGCGAAAACAGGCCGGCAACTGTGGCGTTAATGACCTTTCGCAAAAGCAGTAACCGTACTCAATGCAACAGTGCGCGAAATGGAACAAAAGGGATCATGCATAAAGCAAACGGCGAACGGCGGACGGCAAACGGTGGCAGCAGCAAGCAGCAGTTGATTTAATAAATAAAAACAGTAAACAGATTTTTGCAATTCCAATTATCTCCCACCCACCCCTTCTCCATGTGGCATTAGTAGTTCGCGAAAGTGCAGCTGCAACAAAATGTTGCAAATCTGCCATCAGCAGCACTAGTAAAGCACACCTTGCACTTCGCGGATTCAGAACAGTTGCCGAGGATAAATTAGCCAAGCATATGTCTGTAAATGCAAACATGTAATAAATTTGCACACTACAGTGTAAATAAAGGTAAGCGAGAGGGTGCGGTGTGCGGTTTGCGGTTGTACAGATGTACTCTGGCATATGCCGTGGTTGTTGTTGTTCTTCGTTGACATTACAACGATTCGCAAATTTAACCTAACTGTACAACTCCCTCGCTATTTACATATATGTATGCTTGTAAATTCATATTTTTATATACATACATATATTTTGACAAAATGAGTGCAAAAATACCCAGTCGGACTAAATGGGAATAAAATCTGAGCTTACATCTTTTGGTGTCACACTTGTTTTAAGTTGCTTCCGAAGGTGT